>NC_039500.1:756799-784492 GCF_003590095.1 Trichoplusia ni
TGACCTCGATTCTTTACAGCGCTCTTTTGTTTTTATTTCAACAACTTTTTGAGGATTTTTTAACATTATGTTAACTTTATTTCAGCCCACTTTTATTTAGAAAATTTCTAGTTATCATTAATATTTATTTAACATTTGTATTGAATAATAACTAACATTTTTCAATCTCCATTTGGTAAAAATATAACAAACATAGTTTTAGTTTGTCTGTGTATCTAATAGGATAGACATAATTAGTACAACGTTTTGTATTTCTTGCGCAACGCATGTTGTAATAATATATCTAGATAGGTACATATTTATACAGACTAAATTCGGAGTAAAACTTTGATACGTAACAAAACATACTCACCGTATTTTCAGTAGATAACATTTCGGGAATATTACCTCGCAACTCATAAAACATGACATTTTTCTAGAAACACAAGTATTACATTATTCGAAAACAGTCGTAACACCGTGTTAATAGTACGACGAATTTGAAAAGCATGTAAATGATGCATATGTTGCACACCGTGATGAGCGGAAATGTTGTCTGAAAATATAAAGTAACATACACGTGTGCAGTTTGTTAGAACATGAGAATAAGTGGTGCATAATTGTGTGTGATAATAAGTAATTTTCAATTCACAAGATTTTACAAGATTACACTTACTAAACATATCTATATATACTAATATATAAAGCTGAAAAGTTTTACTAATATATAAAGCTGAAGAGTTTCTTTGTTTGAACGCGCTAATCTCATTAGCTACTGGGTCAAATTGAAAATTCTGTTTGAGTTGAATATACCATTCATCGAGGAAGGTTTTAGGATATATACCATCACGCTGCGACTAATAGGAGCGAAGATACAATGAAAAATGTGGAAAAAACAGGGCAGATATAAATCATAACTCATATCTTCTAACCACGCGGACGGATTCGCGGGCAACAGCTATAATTTAATATACGACAAGTCTTTATTTTGTCCAAAGAAGTACTAAAAGCTTACGATTATGCCAGCTCCCCATATCTTAAAAAATATATATCTATCCATATGTTAATCATACAAAAACATACTAGCCAAATTACAGTACCAATAAAACCACATCAACCAAAAAGAAAAAGAACAAAAATTCAATGACATAAACCAACGAAAAACAAAACGTAATAAAGAGTATCACCGATAGTCCGATACCAGTCATTACGAACCGAACTGGAATCGGCTAACCGTCACTATAATAGTTACAGAGCCTTATCAAATTCAGCTGTAATTATCGGCTTCCGTCAACCTTGCTAACTGCAACCTGAATAGCCATGTAGGTAATTGCTTACGTCGGCCCACGCTTGGCGGAATATGTTTGTCTATCAATGGTACAGTTGCCTTCGTTGGTATTGAATAAATGGTACTGAGAATTTCAAATATTAAGAGCGTTGGATAGTGGATTATTTTATAGTATACTATTATTTAGACCGATGAGAAATACAATTGTATGAGTTGATACCGATAAATAAATAAAAAGCTGTAAAGTATTGCTAAATTTAAATCAAGACTACAATTTAATTACAATTTAATTTAATGATGCTTCCATCACACTATTAAAATCGTTTTTGGGTTTATAAAGATTAAAGCCTAAAAACAATGATATCATTGGCCTACCCTTTTCCCAACTATGTTGGGGTCGGCTACCAGTCTAACCGGTTTCAGCTAAGTACCAGTGTTTTACAGGGAGTGACTGCCTATCTGACCTCCTTAACCCAGTTATCTGGGCAACACGATACTCCTTGATTAGACTGGCTGTCAGACATTTTCAAGATTCTGACTACCTGTTACGACTGTCAAAGATGTAGGAATAACAGCCGGGACCCACAATTTAACGTGCCTTCCGAAACACGGAGGAACTCACTATGAAAAAGATGTTCACCCATCTACGGACCAACCACGTCAAGCATAGCTTAACCTGTGATCGAATCAATTATCCGGTTATAGCTTAGCTACGAGCTTCTCAAAAACAATGATAATTAAACAGTAATTTTATTTCGATCACTTGTGTACAGGTTTCTTAAAACTACGATTATATTAACACGTTTTTAAACCACTATCAGAAATAGCGGTATATTAATGAACGCGACTGTACAACTAGTTTGTGTAGTGCGCCTTAATGTGTAGCTATTTGTAATTGGATGTCAAATTGGTGTAAAGGTCAATGAGTTCGACTTGCGCTCAGCTTTGAATAGGTTTTGATACGTTTCGAAATGAGGTTTAGTTCATTGAGGCGGTAGTTGATGCTGATTTCAATTGCTGGAAACGTATGATAGTTATCAGAACCTTTCTTATTTCATTTCAAAATTCTTACCAAAATATTAGCGCCAGACGACCTTCTACTTAATTCAAGTGGAACTTATCTGTAAACAGACTCGTCTCAAAAAGCCAGAAAGTAAGCAAAGATTAAAGAGGCTTGAGCATTCAGATAACACAAACAACATGACATCTTCAATAGAGCAAATTAAATACTTCTTAGAGTCCTATTGCCAAAGAATCGTAGAAGATATAAAACCTATATGTTTAAACCTTGTTACATGATTCTGTTAAAGAAACCTTTCATCTCTCCACGAGACCTCAACAGCCCTAAATCTAAGAAACATAAACCCAATCAACCTCTGACCGTATTTTAAAGCATTAAGACTTAATTTCGTTTAGCGACATACCTATTCCAATCCCGCTAAGCTTTCCACAGAATTTTAACAAAATTAGCTCCGTTGCCAAAATGTTAACAATGACATTAAAAAAAAATATTTATGTTACCGAAACTAGGCCGGTAAAGCAGAAGAAGAAAAGAAAAATTTGTAAAAACATCTGCAGATCGCAATTAGGAGTAGGCTTATGAAACGCGAATGTCTTACTTGGTGGACTAGTTAAAGAGTTAAATAAAAGCTTTGTTTTATAAAACGATTTTAATTAAAAAACTAGTTTTTGTCTTTCTGCTTTCATTTGATTTTTATCTTATTCAGACGAGACACAGTCGTGTAACTATTTCCAACTGTAAAGCTCTTTATTTTTTTCTCAAAATTAAAATTGCTGTACCATTTTTTCTTAGTTGTTCAGATTTTTTTCAAGATATTCTGTAAATAAGTATGTAGCCATTTTACATTAAAAAATATTTGTGGAATTGGTCAACCAAAGAGCCCGAATTGTTTGTGTCGTTTAATAGTTACATTTATTAAAAAGAAGTTCACACACGACTACTTAATTATCTTATCAAGCGTTGTAATTGCTTATCGGGTGTAAAATTAATGATCATTTTAATGTGTTATTAAAATTTCAGGCGGAGGGCACACAAATTGTTAATTTATTTTATACATGGGTAAGTTAATCAATAATTGCCTTTATTTGTTCAATTCGGATACACGAACACACTTGTTGAACATTTTTAATGATTTCTGAGAACGATGAATGTACAAGACAAGTTTCTTTGACAAAGTTCTAATTTAGCTATCGTTATTCGCGTGAATTAGTCAGTATTCTAAAGCTTCCTTTATACTAGTCTTGCAAAACGAGTATCTAAAGATTATTTTCGGAAATATATCATTTTATACCGACATATAAAGGAGGAGCTCTTCATTTTAGTCGGTTTGTTACCTCAGAACCTCGGACTGGATGAACCGATTTTGTAGATTTTAGACTTTTTTAAGTTAACTTAGAATAGTTACCATTTGTTTTACCCAGTAGTTGTTATTTGAAATCAGTTGTATGAATTTGTTGTCACAAAAACGTCTATGTACCATCCAGTTTTTAAATATTTTTGATTTTGTCAATAGATATTTTATAAAGAAATCATTTTTTCAAGTAGATTTTACCTCAATCGCGTGCGACGGTTACACGCACTCTTTTTATGGTTTAAAACTATACCTACAGCTTTATTTTTTTCAACTTTCCTATCTTCAACAAGCTCTTTTAAGTATTCTCTCAATCCAAACTTAACGAACACATTTTTTAAATCGTCCAAAATGAATGCATATAACGAGGTCCTTAAAACGGTTACACAGGTAAACATTTGTGAATAACAACATGAAATATCGATGTCCCATTCACAATAGCACGTGGAATGCTTGAGTTTGAAGCACTGTTAAAATTTATCCGGTAATTAAGGTATCAGTGCAGTCAGTAATTATCACAAATCACATTTTGTTATTTACGTTTCGAATTCGGTATTTCGTTTGTAATTAGTTATTTTGTTTTTAAATGAGATTTGTTATTTTATGACAACAATTAAATTGATTTTGGTTAAGAGTGGTTGAAGTTTGATGGGTTATGGACCAGTTTTAACGATTATTAAATGGTCCAACAGTTTACTCCATTATTTTATTGCCCGACTAGTTCCTGACTACCATAAAAATAAAGGATGCATACAGGATTGAAGAACAAACTAATGATAAAACTATCTCTTCACTTCTTCAGAAAGCGTATAACAGTGTTTCGCTTCCACACGCCAACAGTTTTGCTTTAGGCTTTTCAGACATATTCTGATTTCTTCTTTATTAACATTTATAGAATTATACTCCGTACAATCTAATCAAACCTTTTTTATAGAGATGTCATACCTCCAACTTATCAAAACATACTTATACGTACATTTCATTTCATTGTGATTACATGAACCGTTCGGCTCACGTCTACACGTCGTGTCTTTGTTTTTCGATCACGTTCATAAGTATTTCCCACCGATCGATAGTTTGAGGGTAGCGCAAAGTTTCGTAGTTCTAGGACTTAAGGAAGCTTAAAACTTTGTTGCCAACTTCACCTATACACACTAGTATATATGTAGGTATATTTTGTATGATAAGAAAGCACGAGAAAGCGCGAGAGACATTTTCTCATAGACAAAGACCTAATTTAACGGTAGGCGATAATTAATTGAAGTCGAACTCGAAAAAGAATCTTAAATTCGTATAAAAAAATCACTAGCAAAAAAAAACAATACATCTAACGTAGATATCTCATCTAACCAAAGCAAACACCAATAAAAATCCCACACAATTTAAAACAATCTTTTAAAATAGCACCCTGTGTTAGCGACAAACAATATTTTTGCAACATAAAGCTGTGTTCAGATACATCGTGATCCATTAAATGTAGTAAATTCTTGGCTCAAAAACAACGTTACTACACGAATACTGATGGGTCTCGCAAGTGCCAGGCTTTCGATCACTTGCGACTTTCGATCGGCTTTCATTTACTTGCAACTTTCGAAGTCGGTCATTTACGCCGTAACTTCGAAGCGAAGTTTTATTCGAGAACTTGGTATTGACACCCGACTGTCATTGGGTGTTCTTGCGTACTTGATTTACTGTAAATTATCAAGGAATCTTTGTATATTGTTTGATGATTTATTAATTTGCAAGGTACTTTTATTGTTTTAAGTGATTGATTCTCTTTTCCAATTAATGTCTGGTAAGCTTAAAGAAGCTCCTTTTTTAACAAAATATTTCAGGATTATAAACTTATCATTACTTTCGCCTACAAAGTTACAATTAAAACACTTTCAAAATAAAATTGATTAACCTTTATACTCAAGTAAAACACCAGCTTTTACGTTAAGAATCTAACGGAACTTTTTTCTCTTTATCTCTTTAAATCAAACTTCAGGGGTATAATTTCCATTGAATTTCACTGCATAGCAAACCGCTCCAACGAAACAGGATGACAAAACACGATCAAAATAATTCAATATTAACACGTAGTTTTCAGTTGTTGCTAAGACGGTGTCTGGAATGTAGCTCATGTGACGCTCTTCGCCTAAAATAATAAATTGTTATTCTAAACATGCCGTCTCTCATTCTGTCGGTACAACGAGATTTTCTTTTGTTTTCTTCAATGATGATCACTGTTCCTCTGACTTTGATTGGCTTGGTGATTTGTTGACAACGAGATTGAGTTTTTTTGAGTGTAATTAACTGTTTATTTTTGTAATGTTTTCGTTTCAAGTTTATTTTGTTTTGTTAGCTTTTTGCTACAGTGTCACAAGCCAAGAAATTCTATTACATGCGTTTTAAGATGTAAACTGGAAAGTGTATTATTTATTTAGATTTCTATTTATTTATTTACTGTGCGTAAAAACGAATATACCAGAAATATTGTACCTAACATAATGTGTTCTTGCGATCTTTTAACAAAACATATCTATTGAAATTAGTCTTTCATCAAAAATTACTGGACCAAAACATAGTCTCACAAGGTACAGAAATTGAATACTGAAACTCAAAGACTTTACCTCTAGTTCTCTATCCATTTAGTTTGTCAAACACTGGTGCTTTATGTACCGTCCAGCCAGCACTATTTAGATCGCCACACAACATTCAATACAGACAGACAAACAGTCAAACACGTCTTAGGTAACTTACGATACGACTCCCGACTGCAAACTACTCAGAAACTGTGTACAGTCAGAAAATAAACGAGGTAAGGACTACCGAAAATATTTTAAAAGATCTGTAATGGTAAAGTTAGTTAGCAAATACGGTAAAATTTTGCTTTAGAACACGATGAAAAAAAAATTGCTCGAACATCAAATTTGTGTGTTGTGTAAAGATAAAGATGATTTTTTTTTGGTTAGAATACAGAACATTAAGGTGTTACATATAATAAATTAGTATCTTGTATTCTACCATTACTGGTGTACAAATATTAAACTTATAAACTAACAAAAACAACAATATAGGCCAATATTGTATAATGCGAAAAGATGTATAAATATATTATAGATAAATTTCAGGAGAAAAATTATCATTACATTATACAATACATACTTAGTATTTTTTAATACAAATTCTCATTTTGTGGTTTAAGATATTTATTTCCTCAAAAGATAAACAAATCACTTACAGAGAAAATACAAGTTAAATAAAAAAAAAAAAACAGTTAGCCGATTGGCGCAGCGAGTGGGTACTTACATAACAATTGTCATACACCAGAAATTATTAAATAGTAAATGCTCAACAATAGGACAGGTAATAATCATATAAAAATAGGGTAGTTACAAAATAATCTTCGCACAAAGTCAAACAATGCATCTCCACTTTGGGCAAGTGTGTGTAAGTGTGGCGAGTTGTTTATTAAGGCCTATGTCACATTGATCGCTTGATTGTGTTAAAAGATATGATTTTGTGCTTAATTTTTTTTTTTTTTTTTTTTTTTATGTTTTGTGTCATGATAATTAGATAAGTAGTATTATATATTGTTGGGTATAATATAGGTAAGTATATGTATATATACATATATTTTTTTTTTCTATAATCACTTTTTGTCTTTGTTTTTTTTTTTTTTTTTTTTTTTGCTTTTGACATAGTTAGTTTAGTAATTAAATTATTTGTGTAATTTAAGTAGTGTTCATTTAATTCGTAGGTATGTAGTAGTAGTACGTACATTTATTTGTTTAGGTATATATTTAGGTATTCATTCGCTTATGGTATTTTATCAGTGAAAGGTATTTACTTATAATATAAAAAAAAAAAATGTTTATTTGTGCTTTTATCAATTGATAATTATAAATTTAGTTGGTTAGTTTCGAAGTAGAACATAGAAAATACTCTGTAATAATATTATTTCGCAACATTTCCGCCTCTCGCAGCCTGCATGCTACAAATGGTTTTCCAATTGCAACATGTAACTTGTATGTTTTACGTTCTCTCGACATTTCCAGAACCAATAACGAAAATGTACTTACGAGAAATGAAAAGTATTTCGGACATTAATAAGTAACATTACTTACGTACACTAATACTTTATTCAGAGAAAGAATCCTTTGTTTGTTTACCAGTAGAAGTAATACGTTATTTCTCTTCCGAAGTGTCCGTTTCCCTGCACAATTGATATAAGAAAGAGTATAAAATCTATATCTATACTAATATATAAAGCTGAAGAGTTTGTTTGAACGCGCTAATCTCAGGAACTACTGGTCCAAATTGAAAAATTCTTTTTGTGTTGAATAGACCATTCATCGAGGAAGGCTTTAGGCTATAAACCATCACGCTGCGACTAATGTGAAAAAAACAGGGCAGGTATAAATCATCACTTATATCTTCTACCCACGGGGACGAAGTCGCGGGCAACAGCTAGTAGAAAAATAAATTCACATTACATATCTTTCCTGTTGTTATTTTATTTATCTGATAGCTTCACAGCTCTACTTAGAACATAAATTGGGAATAAAGTTCCTCAAAGTCGCTCCGTGTAACAACCCTGACTTTATGCGCTTACATTTTTCCCATTCAAATGTAATTACCGAAAAATACACCCTGCTTTAGCTAACCGACATAGATCGTCTCCGTAAGAATCGTTAACGAGTTCTAAATTCAAATCACCAACAAGGTTAGTCGTTCCCCCAAAACCCCGTAAGCTTTCCCATTCAGGCATTACTTTGTTAAGGCGGGTGACTGTGGCCTACTCCGCCGACTCCGCTCCACTCCGCCCCGCTCCGCCCCGCTATAGAAAAACCCCGCATTGTCGCAAATCTCCACAGAGAACCCGAAATTAGGAATCTGTGGAATCGTGGAAATTATTCAAATGATACTATTTGGGATGTAAATAGAAATATAGGGGCTCATTCGCAGGATAATGTTAATTTGTTTTTCTTGGAAATTTTTCTTTTGGTATTCACTGTATTTGATACCTATAAATTCCAATGGAAAGTTTTTATTGAATTTAGTTAAATCTTTTACGAACTCTTTGTTAGAATACGCATACTAACATCCCAAATGCTAAAAACTTTCATTCAGAATCCTGATTTAGATATTCAAGCTTATCCAATTCGAGTTATAATCCGAAACTTCCATAACCCGATCTTTGAAAGCACGTCAAAATAATCACGTTAGTTACAAAGCGTCACGAGTTACGTTAACAACAGCGGGACTCAGTGTCACGCTGTTCGGGCAGCACGTCACTGTCACGTTGTCACGCTGCTCCGTCATACTCATATGTCGCAGGACTGTGGCTGTAGTGACGACCGACGTGCGATCGTGTATTGTTTTGATGGCAATACGTTCACTGGAATATTGCCTCTCGATTTTCAGTATGAAAGCCTATGGAAACTTGATGTGATCTTGATTTAGTATACATTGTAATTTTTTAAAATGTTTCCTGGTGAGATCAAAGTTAAACATTGTGTTTAGAAAAAGCTTAGGTCGTGTAGCAAACTTCGATTAAAGTCCTCGGCATGTCTTCGAATCTTTTTGTGAAATTAAGTTCTTTCACAATGTCAAATAAAATTAAACATTTCAAAATAAATTGATTAATAAAATAATTTACTAAATTCCATTACAAAAATGTAGCTAACAAAACTCGACTACAAAATACGAGGAACAAAAACTTTCCAATAAAATGTGACAGTATTAAAGTTACAACCAGCTACATTAACGAAATAACCGTATGTAAAACGAGTTGGGAACACAACCCCCTAGCGATGAATCCCGCTGACGTAATTAGTAGAACATGTAAATAGTAACACATACTACGAACTACAGTAACATATTATCAAACGTATGCAAGTCTCTACATACCAAATTATACAGGGTTGGTTGCACTTGCTTCAGAATGTTTGGCGACTTGGTTATATGGTAAGGGTTGACAAGGTAGTGGTAGCATGTAAACTAGAGTTTACAGATTAATCTAGCTTTGGATAGTTAGGTAGAGACAAGAAGTTTCGTTTATGCAATTCATTAGACATAAATCAAAAGTTAAAATGTTAAAAGTTAAATTCTATTTTTGTTGCATCTTTGTGTTAGTGCCTTACTTTGAAAGGTTCTTCATTACTATTCAATCTATTGACGTATTTAAGACAACAGAAAGAGGCTAGGTATATAAAGACAAAGAAAGACTAACAAAAATGTTACACTCAAACGAATAGTTTAGCAGTTTGATCAAACATGCTTGATTCTTAACACAGCCTGACTGAACATTCTAAAAATGCTTATATTTTTGAACAAATCGAACCTTAACTAAAATTCACAACTGGCCCTATTCAACACGGCTTTGTCATAGCATAATCAACCTTATATGAATAGACACAGCATACTATATACCCAGTAACAAGGTATAATTGAAACACTCTATCAAGGGGTGACATATTGCTATCTATGTCGCTGTCGCTCGCAGATTGCGATACATTGGCGACCATGATTGATCTAATACCTTCATCGACGTTGCTATTACAATATAACTCTATGTACTAACTAGGTGTAGAGTCGCTGTGATTGGATCGGATTGACTTGAAGAGTCAAAATCTGATTTCACGTTATTTTATTAAAAGCCTTTTATAATTTACAATTACCAATACCCAGTACCCAATTCAGGGTACATGATTGCTTATTAAAATTATGACATATTTTTCTATAGCTGAAAATTCAGGATGCCTGCTTGCAGCAAGCCTACTTTACGAGACGTGAAGTAGAAAAAAAAATCGTATTCAAACGTGGTTCTATTTCTGCATTAGTTTGTATACCTTACTCGTATTTTAAAATTGTTCAGATTCAAGAAGAAACATTGGCCTCTGAATTTGTTTCGACATTTCTTCATTCGAGATAGGAAATATCGACTCCAGCGATCTCAAGCGATCAACATGTAAAAGTTTTGATTTACCTATCCTATTGCAGCACAAATGATTTAATTTAATTTCAATTTAGTTCTTTCAAAACCCTAAGGAGACGTTTCTTGTTAGACAATAAAATCAAATGTTTAATGTAATATTCCAACTCCTTATAAACAACTCCGTAAAGACACATGCTAGCAATATGCCTGAACTATCAGTTTGACGTCAAGCTGAAATTCGCAGAGCCATTGACGCATTAACAGATGTAGCTCTTTATATACTGCACTGGTATTATATTTACATGCCGAATTCCAAGAACGCATGTAATTGTGTGTTCGTTTAATCCAGCTATGACTAACGGGCTTCATCCTTTCTGTTATCACTTTGGGTTTAGGAATTCCTGTTGGAAAATCTGTGTAGTTTGTTCTTGATCGGAGAGAACTTAAATTGAGATTTGAAATATACCTTCATGTGCATAAAAATATGCTGAAAACAAAATGTAGCTATTGAAAAGTTAATATGAGGGACCATGTGTGTGAACTATTTGGAATCCTAATTACACTAAAATCAAATGCTTACTTTTATTAAACAGAAAACGATTTATCTAATGCATAAACTAAAAAATAATAAAAGTAAATAATAAAACTTCACTCAATATTATTTCTTCACGAGCTTCCTCTCATAATCCAATAACAAATTAATATCCTTTCTCTCGAAATTAATTTTCGTGTAAAACAATTGAATTAGCGAGTGCCTTTTTCAAATGCAGTCGGCATTTATGAAAACAATTGACACCATTGTGAAGGAGAATAAAAGAATTACGCTAGGAACTCGGGTCTTGTCGGCATTGCTCGGCTATTGTCGTAAAACAATGTTTTATTGTGATATAAACACGGCACTGACAGACAAACGAACTTATGCAATTATGTTTTAGAAACTCGAATATCGCGGATTTTAGAAAAGAGGGTTTCTGCAAACTTAATTTTCATTTTTTTTCTAATGAAATTAAAATTACAGTATATGTATAACATTAGAATAACATGTCCTTGTAATGCAGCCCTTTTAGAAGTCAAAATGAACTTGAGTAGATGCCACACAATGATGTGTAATTTGTTTTATCAAGATACAACAAAAAACTCATGTCTTTTTTCATTAAAATAAAAAGTTAATTGCTATTACAGCTAAATAACCTTTGCTAAAAAAAAATGAGCATTTATCATTTGGTAATGTAAAGCATTTTGAATTTGATTTACAAGTTAATACAGAATATTGTTGATTTAAGATCAAGGTGATTGAATGATTTGTTCGACTTTATATTTTTTTAACATACTAACATAAAATTTTAGTTTTTGTCTGTTAAACAACCCAAAAACCAAAAGGCCATCCATGCGTTCACATTACAAACAGAAAAAATACATCAAAAAGAACCTAAATAATTACTCTTATAAACACTAAAAAACAAAGCAACGAGAGACAAAAGCAAACAGACAAGGCAAGGACATTATTAACCTAGGCATTCAGACCTTTTGAATTCATTCTTTGTTAGGCAAACACTGAACAAGCATACGTATTGAACGCCGAGGGTTAAATTCTTTTAGCGCTTCTTTGTGTACCATTGAAGTGCTATTGTCATCAAACCAGCCACTAATTCAATTTTAGTAATGGCATTGGCCATTTTCTTTTAGCTCTACATGAACAGAAATTCGTGGTTTGCTTTGTGTTTTGTACTGTTGCTGTGTATTGTGAATAAAATGTTTTAGAGAATGCTTAAGAGCTTCATGGAGAGGTTATTTTAGATTTATAGAGCTAGCTTTCCCGATATGTGAAATTTCATAAAGCTTACTATTATGGATATAGTGAAGCGAATTCATAATTGATCAAGAATTGTTTACTTCCGCGTTTCGCTGCCTCGTCTCATGATTAAAGACGGTTGGGTCCGAAACTAGTCGGGCAATGCCAAAAAAAACACGCAAAAAAAATAGGATTTACTAAAGGATATTTCCTCCTATCCTTTAAGAAAAGTTAATGATCGAAGTCGATGATTTCATCATTGAATAGCTTAAATATTTCGAAATTACAATTAACAGTCCCTTCTAAACGCAACATCACGTACGATTATAATTATCAGAAGAAAAACATTATCTTTAAACTTTCGATATCGGTTTCCATCATTAATATCGCTTGCTGACATAGCTTGTTTAATCCGATAACTTTTATCGTGCTCTAACATTTAAAAGCGCATAACCTAAATTTCTTATTATTTTTTATGATCAAAATAAAGACGGTTCTCTTATTACCTTCAAAACCTTTTGAAGTTCACGAGCTTTAGCATTGCTCTACGTTATTAAACATTACGTTTGATCTAAATGAATATTATATGAGAATATTACGTTTCTATTTCACATATTTTGGTACCGAAACGAATATAACACGTCAGCATATTTTGTTTAACAAGTGAAAACTGCAAAAACATTTATATTTGAAACCTGAAACTTAGAAAAGTTTCGTGAAACTGAATGTAAGAAACATTAACTGAAAAAGCGAAATCTTATTAGAGTGAAAAAGTTAGCAATAATAATATAATGCTATTTCTTGCACGTGCCTCCATTTTCAAACTATTTTCGTTTTACCGTGTTATATTGTACGGAACATAGTTCGCTCCATTATAGGGTTAAATGGAGCCATATAACAGAGACATTGCTGCTGTCCGTTCGTGTGTCAACAGGCTGAATCTCATGAACTTATTGAGCCACACAGATGAGATTTTCGCGGATAGTATATACCTATCTGTTGCTACTATATCTTGTTATAACAAGAAATACTAAAAGCGAAGATACAATTTACGCAAGTATTTTACGGTCATCAAGAGACTATTTTTTTAATTCTTTTTTTTTGTATTGGTTTGTGGAAATAAAAATGACCTAGCTATAAAATTCAAAGTTTAATTATTATTAAAGTAAGAAAATTAATTAAAGAAAAATCGAGAAATCAAATAAAAACACAAAATCACAAAGCTTCCCTCTATTCATTACATCACTTCATAAACCCTTTTTGATTTAAACTTAAGCATACCTCAGGTCGCCTTTGTTGTACGTGACTAAATTAAAAACACCTCTTGTGTATAAAAATGTAATAAATTATCTGCACTGTTTGCCCGTCCTCGCTTTATTAAAGTTTTTGCACAAAGTGATAAAAATTATAGGCGCCGTGACACAGGCGCTTTGTCTTACACTTTCTAATGAAAGTCTCATTTATACTTTTTTAAGACGGTCCTGTTTAAGTGAAAACGTAGAAAAGTGCGTAATATTTGTTTTGTAAAACCTACCTAAATTACCTGTTTTCTTGAAAAACCAGTCAATTGCGAGTCGGACTTTTTAGACTCGAAATTTCGTACAAATAGGCTGATAGGACAAACATATTTGAAAAAAAAACGGCCACCGGTTTTTTTTCAGCGGCAATAAAACACTTATATGTTAGGGTTTTCAATTTTATTTATAACGCCAAATGAGATACGGCTTGGAGACTGACGGACGAACAGAAAGCCAAGCATTAAATAACAGGGTTCCATTTCACTGTTTGTGTACCTGGGAACCTTAAGCTATAAAGTGAGTTTATAAATATGGCCATAAGCCGGAATAATAAATCTAGCAAAGGATCGCAAAAAAGAGTTCAACATAATTCGCACATTTATCTTAGTCACCATTCAACTAGTGTAGATTTGGTGATTTGTGTTTCAATTACTATTTTTATAATAACTATCGTGAGACTGATTCATTATTAAATGATGTAACGGTTTACTCACGCGTATTTATCGGGGTAGCCCGACTAGTTTCGGACCCAACCGGAGTCCTTAATCATGAGCAGACGCGGCGGGATCGCGAGTCGAACTCGTGATCCCGCCGCGTTAAACCGTTACATCATTTAATAATGAATTACTATTGCTAAAATTAAGATTATTTCATGCGATAAATTTAATAGGTATATCTTTTAATTTGAAAATTCTAACCAGTTTGGTGCTTACTCTTTATAAATACACCTATGAATATATTCGAACAAAGTTTTCAAATAAATAGTAGATACGAATTTAGATATTTGTTTACATTTGACCTACGCATATTTGCCCAAATAACATTACATCATGAAATATTGATATAAACAGTTCTCTACGCAGTTCTCATAAATAATGAAAATGGAAATTTTCAACAAATATTGATGTCCATTCGAATAGTTTGATGAACTAACGAAAACGGATTCAAATACGAAATGGATCGGATTATAAAACTGTTACGTTTGAGTACATACGTCATAGACTGCGCGTACGTTACAACGCATAGATTATTTGCAACTATTGGAAAAATACGTGCTTTGCATTGTAGTTTGCGTATGCTGAGCTTTATAGAAATAATTTGTTAATATCGATATTTTGAACATGCTTAGGTACCTTTGTATATTAAGCAGAAAACATCGACAAAGTGCGATATAGACTTGCGACCCAGAGGATTAAATATAATAGGCGAACAACAAGCAACTTTGTAAGAAAATTGATCATACTTAACGTTTTTGACTGTGACATGCTCACAAAAAAACAGGGATTCATCATCTGTGTAAATAAATTTCTACTGTCTAGTTATCTGTCTGTCTGTCATGTTGACAAAATGATGAAAAGAGAACAGAACCTGAGTTTAAAGAACAGTAAAATAATTGGTGAGTATTAAACATTTAGTGGGATAATTAAATACATTAAGTTAGCAAATAACAACACTGCAATTCTTTTTAAACATTACGAAACACAAGATACATATCTTAATACACGTGTAAGTTTCAATAAAAATGTCTCGCCAAAAAGGAGGTTTTAAAATAAATGTTAAATGTATATCCCTCAGAATCAGAGTGACAGGTGATCAATCATCTCGGTCCAGCACTTGGCACCGGATTACATTGTAATAAATGATTTTTAAAACCTCAATTGTGACATGCGTCCCTTATAGCTACGTAAAATATACGCTTTATTTGGCTCGTGACCTTAAAGGTCTCTTAAGACTTAACTAAGACCAAAATATAATGAGTAATTGTGTGATACATAATCTTCTAAAATAATAGGATTGAAATCTATGGCGGCTGGTAAAACGGAAAATATACAGCGCCAATTGTACTTCTAAGCGACTATTGTAAGGAGAAAAGACACCTGCCTTTTAATAAGTTGAATATCCACAATTGAATATGCATGCTAATTTGATATTCTTGCAAAAGAACTAGTCACACTTTCCTACAAGAATACCTATCCAAAACACTTGAATACCATAACAATTTTTGGCGCAACCTCGACAATATCTCACAAACAGAATCCATTCTAGTTTGAAATAAATTTTAACTTTCATACATTTCATACATTCGTGTGGCGAATGTATCACACTACATTTGTAGAGATTTAGACATAAAAGCGTTGGAATTCACAAGTTCTCGTACGTGGGATAGCGAATCTAGTTTTCTTGGTGTATGTGAAGTTCTAGAGTGAAATAAAGGTTTATCGTTTGCTTTGGGCTCTATGTGACTTACCTTTGTATCGTGAGCCTATAGGTATGTACTGAACAATTTTGGCATAAGATACATTTACAAGTGAAATAGTCTTGCTGTCAGTTAAGTGTTGTTACGGTTACTAACAATCGTAGGTATACACGGTGATTTAGTAGTCGTCTTACAAAAGCAGCCCAGTTCATGTATCCGACGTAAAATATCCCTAGGCACGATTTTTTTTTATCATCAACTAAGATAATAAGTACGAAGAAAATTAAACAAGAGAAATCCAAAATATACTCTTAAAAATGATAAAAACGCCGCTCGCAACAGAGCTGTGTTTCTAAAAAACTACGAATTGCATCATAATATTGAATAAAAACTGCATTTAATTTTTTTCAAATCTTATAAATACCTATTTTTTTATCATGAACGTTCTCCAATGTTCTAGTCATTGGATACATGAACTGGGCTGCTTTTGTAAGACGACTAAAAAATCACGGTGTATAAACAACTAATTCTCGTTCATCTTTTTTTTTTAATTTTAAATTTTCATTTCATATTTACTAACTAAAAGAAGTCAAACGCATAAAGTGATGATTTTAGAGCAAGAAAATAAAAACTGGATGTTCAAGATGTGTAATTTGCTTTATTACAATTAATTTAGCGCACACAACGGTGTTCACAGTATTGAAGTGTAATAGACAAGAGAGAGTGGGAAAAGGAAATACACCACAGACTATAAAATATGATTGCGTTCACAAATCTCTAACACTCCCCACAGAACGCAATCCCATTTTAGTTATACAATATAAATGTTTCTCAAAAGTGGTTCCTTTAGTTAAGTTATCAGCCACCATATCACAACTGTTAACAAACAAAAATTTTATTTTACATTTAACAATATTCTCTCTAATAAAATGCCACCGAATGTCTATGTGCTTAGTTCTTGGTTTGTAACAATCTGTTGAAGCCAGCTTGATAGCACTTTGATTGTCACAGTATATAAGAAGCGCTCCATCGTCGCCTTGGCCAAGCTCTGCTTGCAGCTGCTGCAGCCACAAAGCTTCCTGGGTAGCCGACGCCATTGCCATATACTCAGCCTCGGCAGTAGAAAGTGCTACTGTCTGTTGTTTACATGAATTCCATGATATAGATGCATTCTGAAACAGAAAAGTATAACCCGTGCATGATCTTCTATCCAGTGAGTCGTTAGCCCAGTCAGCATCGCAGTATCCTGTGATACTATGAGACTCTTCCCTTTTATAGCACATCTTTAGGTCCTTTGTGCCCTGGAGATATCGCATAACTCGCTTTACTCCAAGCCAGTGTTGATGTCCTGGATTGTTGCAGAATTGACTTAGTTTACTCACAGCAAAGGTAATATCAGGCCTGGAAACATGTGCAAGGTATATAAGACATCCTACCGCCTCTCTGTATGGAATATCAATATCCCTGTCTTCAGATTTCTTTTCGAATTTTTCATTTACTTCAATGGGAGTACGGACTGGTTTACATTCAGACATGCCAAAACGTTCCAGCATCATGTTAATGTACTTCTCTTGATCTAACAATATCACACCTGCTTTTCGATTCCTGCTTATACTCATACCGATGCACTGTTTCACGTCTCCTAAGTCTTTCATACTAAATTCTGCTTTCAATTTTTCTTCAATTTCTTTTCTAGTTATAGTAGAACTGGTGAATATTAAGAAATCATCTACCCAGACTGCAATGAATATCATTGTTGAATGATTCACCAAGTAATACAGACAAGGATCAATCTTTGATCTAGTCAATCCAATATTAAGTAGTGCAGAATTCAGCTTAATATTCCATTGTCTGCTAGCCTGCTTAAGTCCGTAAATAGATTTATGAAGGAAGCATACCTGGTTATTTTTCCTGTAGTTTTCGGGTTGTGACATATAAATCTCAGCGTCTATGTCACCCTGTAAAAATGCACTTACAGCATCCATCTGTGATATTTCCAGATCATACTTTGCAGCTAGGGCTATCAAGTACCGTATAGATGTATATCTTACCACTGGTGCATATACCTCTTCATAATCACAACCTTTCTTCTGAGCATACCCTTTGATGACCAATCTTGCCTTAAAACGTATGACTTCTCCTTTCTCATTAGTTTTAGTTTTAAATACCCATTTGCAGGGCAATGCCCTTTTATCTGATGGTAAGTCAACCAATGACCAGGTTTTATTATGGAGTAAAGAATCATATTCTTCCTGCATGGCCTTCTTCCACTGGTCAGCATGGGAAGATGAAAGAGCCTCCTCCAATGTCTTTGGATCATTTAAATTAAATATAGGACAAAAATAACTCACATCAGGCTCATCTTCTTCTCTGTAGTCGACATTTCGCCGTGGACGTAGATTTATATTACGTGTAGGTGTCTCCAACTCAATCGATTCATCTGGTAAATAGGTTGAATCATTATTGTCGCCAGACTGGTACTCATCATCAGAAGACTCAGGTAGGTTTTCTTCTATCTCCTCTTTGCAGGTCTCCTCAGGTAGCTGTACTGCTGTTGGACTTCTGTTAGACACACAAGGTAGGTAAATGTTATTATTATTTCCTTCCATACCTTCTAGGAACACCACATCTCTACTTTTAATTATTTTATTTGTGCTAGGATCGAGTACGCGGTATCCTTTGGTGGATTCGCAATAACCAACAAATATTAATTTTCTAGACTTAGGATCCCATTTTTGACGTCGTTCTTTAGGTATTTGTACCATAACTTCAGAGCCAAAAATTCTCAAATTAGACAAGTTTGGTTTCCTACCACTCCATAATTCTATTGGGGTTTTACCATCAAGTGATTTTGTTGGAGATCGGTTAATCACATAGGCTGCTGTTGCTATCGCCTCAGCCCAATATTGTTTTGACAAATTGGCATCAAACAACATACACTTTGCTCTTTCCACTAGTGACCGGTTCATGCGCTCAGCTAGTCCATTTTGCTGCGGAGTATACGGAGTGCTAGTCTGATGTTCGATACCATGTTTGCGCAAGAAACCTTCAAAATCAGTACTGACATATTCTTTACCGTTGTCTGAACGAATAGATTTAATCTTTCTGTCAAGTTCATTCTCTACCTTACTCTTGAAATCTTTAAAAACATCAAGCACACTCGATTTGTTTTTCAATAAATATACATACACTTTTCTAGTGTAATCATCTATGAAAGTAGCAAAATATTTCATACCTCCGAGTGATACTTGTTCCATGGGTCCACAGAGATCGCTGTGGACAAGCTGTAGGGGCTCCGATGCTCTCGTACCTTTATTGTTGAAGGGCAGTCTGGATTGTTTTCCCGTGATACAAGTGGTGCAGGTGATCGAGCCTCTACTTTTGTCAGGGAAAGGATTGACACCCTCTGCACACTCTGGTAACTTGTTAACATCTGTAAAATTCAGGTGGCCCATCCTTCTGTGCCACAAAACAACATCATTTAGGTTATTAGAACATGTAAGGTTGCAATATACTTCTCGGTGTGTGTCTAATTGGTATAAATTATTCACTAATGTTGCTGAACACAAGAGTTTATTATTATAATCATAGATATCACAGCCTTTGTCTCTAAAAGTTACTTTACAACCATTTTTCACCATGGCACTGACAGACAACAAATTAGCTGCAAGTTTAGGTATGTATAGCACTTGCCTTACCTGAATTTTACTCCCTTCATCACCTTGCATCAATAAATTTACCTTTCCCATACTTTTAACAGGTAACGGTGTCTTACTGGCAACTGTTATTGATGGTATCGGTGAACTTGTGACATCATACATAGATTGACAATTATTTGTCATGTGCATTGAAGCACCTGAGTCCACATACCATAAATCAGGATGCATTAACTGTGAAGAAGCTGAAAATGCTGCAATAAAACCTTTCTCCTTGCTTTCTTCTTTAATTTTACTTTCCAAATTCTTCTTATTCACATTGCTATAGCAATTCTTTGCAATATGGCCATGTTTATTGCACTTATAACATCTGGGCCCTTTGTTGAACTTCGATATATTGTTAACATGGCTCACACCCTTTTTCCTTGTGAAGAACGCTGAGCTCTCTGAGCATTGTACTTCCTGCAGGAGTTTTGTTTTAATGGCGTCTGCGCTGATCTTAATTCCGGAGCTCTCTAATCCCATAATCATAGGCTTATACGTCTCAGGTAAGCCTGCCAACATCAGCGTTCCGAGCCATTCATCATCAATATTGAACTTAATATTTCTAAGCTTGTGTGCACTCGACATTATCTTGTTAACGTAGTCATCAACATTTCTTGAAGAATCCAAAGTAGTTGTTATGAGGTCTCTCAGCAAAGCTACCCTCCTGTACAACCCGCTATCGTCAAAAGCTTTCTCCAAATTTTCCCAGACATCTTTACATGTAATAGCGTTTTGTACATGTACATAATTGATTGGATCTAATAACAAGATTAGCTTTGACTTAGCCTTTGTTTCCTTCTTTGCATCTGAGTTTGTTCCAGTGACGCAGCACCACAATTCTTCCAGCTCGAAATATGCCTGTACAGCGAATTTCCAACTAGCATAATTGTCTCTTCCGACAAGTCTATCGATGTGGAAAGGATTGTGTCCGGGATTCGACATGATTGCTGTAGCCGGTATTTTTCACGCGGCAAACTTCTAACCTCAAAAACGGACAGCCCAAAATACTTTCACGGAACAAAACTAATAACTTTATTTTCTTGCTTGGTAACCACGCTCTGCTACCATGATGATTTTAGAGCAAGAAAATAAAAACTGGATGTTCAAGATGTGTAATTTGCTTTATTACAATTAATTTAGCGCACACAACGGTGTTCACAGTATTGAAGTGTAATAGACAAGAGAGAGTGGGAAAAGGAAATACACCACAGACTATAAAATATGATTGCGTTCACAAATCTCTAACATAAAGACACCCTGACTTGGAAGAAGCGTTTGTAATTCACACTGAAGATTGAACCTGCAACACTTTGCGTATACTGTGTTTCGCGTGGTGACCTCTGCCAAGTCAACATTACAAGTTTTATCACTAAGTACTTTAGAAAAACTTTACCTAAAGGATATACCTAGCCCTCAACTCCTGATTATAGTTCCGTAAGTAGTCAGGCGAACGTGCAAAATACGAGTTACTAGTCATCGATTTTTATCTTTAGCCTATTTTTACGGAATCATAACTATCGCAGGTCCAATACTGATTTGAACCGCTACTAAATATGTCGCTCTCAAAATCCATGTCAAATTTGCAGCCTTGGTTTTAAGTCGACTCTACAACTACAAAGTATTTAAAACAAAAGACGTTTCACATCTAAAATTCTTCCTGTAATATCTTATTTCCTTTATTTGTATTAAGACTTAACAAACATAAACAAACATCTCCATCAAGAACAACTAAACTACGCATCTGTCAGCACAGGTCGACTCAATTAAGCTTGGCTGTTTCCTTAAAAGCCACTTCAGAGGGCTTCCTACAATACTCCTACATCTCGTCTATATTATCCCGTATTATGAGAAACGTCTGGACCTTTGAGTTTGTTTCGGAGTCACTTTTCAAAGCTATTCCGTTAATAAAGGGAATTGCTACGAATGTTTAAAGACGTCCTTCTTAAATAGCACCTCGTTTTAGATCTATTTTAATTATTGTAGAGTTTTGGAGAGGGTTTAAAATGTAGTGGTAGCGCTACATTTTTGAAACTGGTTCATAGTTATTAAAAATAGGTTAAGGCCATATAGGTTTTTAGAAATAAATATTATTAGATCCACAAAAAAAAGATTTTTTGACCAAACTCGGATTACTTAAAGCGACTGTCCATTTTGAGCCCCAAAAATTTTGATGAGTCAAAAATATTTTTCTCTAACTGGTTTACTAACTTATTTATTGTGAATAACACTTTAAAATTAATTGTAATCAGTACTATATTTTACTCTACATTTTATTTATTATCTATTTACCGACCCTAGACATTTTTTCCCATTCATATTTTGTTTTAGAGTCACATTAACTTAATTTATAGTCGACGCACGTTCGTATGTGCACGCAGCTTTAGAACAGGCGTATTTCACACTGCTAATATTCAGTTAATGTTTGATATATTTAAATATAAGTGCAAAGCTTATAGAGATGTTTACTCAACACTATAAATAAGATTCCGTTATATCTTGACAAGTTCTGAGGAAAATGCAATAAATGATATCTGGAACATAGAGATACATGCCGAGTATTAATCACGACACTTGCTTTAATATTTTCGAGTATCCCAGAATGTTTGATGTCATATTTTATTCTCTTATAGTTTAATTTAGTTCTATTGCAGGGCTGACCCCTAGTAAGAAAAAAATATTCTATTATATACAACGAGTTCTAAGAGACCTCGCTTATATTTCCAAAATAGCTTATTTGTAAGGAAATAAAAAACTGTTTCCAAGAAAAAAAACCAATTTCGAAAACTACTATTCCACAACTTTTACACAGCGCCATCTAGGTTCAAACTAAGAATTTGGTGTTATGATACTGAACAATTGAAAAACATACTTATATAATATTTTTAGTATACACAGATACTGGTATCTATTTTTTTGTTTGAGAAGGTACCTGTCCACATACGGCAGAAAACTAAACTTTAATTTACTATTTCGTTTAATTGGATTGCACTGTCAGTAATATGCTTCTAATTACTATAATGGGATCTGTTAATAACTATACATTACATTATGACAAACTGCCAATGTTTAATATTGGAAGTTAAATGATGCAAGTAACGGTACGGTAATTGAGTGAATCCAAACGCCGATTCAAATCTCGTGATTGACAAGTGAACAATTGACGTTTTCGGAACAACAAGTTTTTTGAGAAATTGAGACGGGAAAATGTTAAAATTTATCTGCTACGAGTATATTTCTTTGTGAATTGTAGAGTTGTCATTAGCTAATAATTTTATTTACCAATAATAATTAAATTTAATATTATTAATTTAAATCCGCAACCTGAATATAGACGTTTCGTCTTTTGATCTCATGACATCGGGATATCATCAATTGGTCGTTAAAGTTGTCCCATGAAACCATTCCCAAAACGCCCGTCTGCTAATACCATGAAGTTTTATTTATCTCCGCACGTGCACATTGTGCTCGGAATGTCCGTCTGATTCAATTTTATTAATGGACTTGGAAGCTTGCCCCACTGACTCCGAACGCGACCATTCTATTTGTCGCGAGACGAACATCTTACGTCGCCGGATGAGTGATTTCATAACTTATGCTATCGTGTTTAGGTGTATATTTGTATGACACGAGTAATGTTTGTCGTAGGGCTGTGACGTGAACAAAACTTTTAGAATGTGCGGAAAATTTTAATTGAGTCATTAGTGGGTTTGTTTTCGGACTGTTTTTTTGTCTAGGCAAATTTTGTCTAACATTTAATCTCTACTAGACTGTTTATTTTGAGAACGAAAATAGAATATTTCAATTAAATTTGGCCTCAGGTTTTCATTTGCTTTAAAATTTAATAAAAACCAAAGCTTCAATAACTTCCAACCAGATTTAGATAGCCTAATAACCAGTCTATAAGATAATTTTAACTCTAAATCAGTTTGAATTTTTTTATTTGATAATCAAACACAGTACAAATACCGAATGACCAAGCATTTTCGTACAACAAGTAAAACACTTTACATCAAAGACTAAATGGTCGTAACTCATGATTGAGAAGGTACCAGCCCTAGGCATGAAGCGTCTCGCTCGAGACAGCATTGAGTCACATCTCACGGTGTCAACAAGGCCGCGCTGACTTAGGCGTTTACGATATTGCTTTTAGGTTAATTTACTTTATGATCACTTAATGTTTTCACATTCGATACTGGTCATGCGAAATTTACAACCAGCTACATAAACATACGTACGGCTACACAATTAGGAGTAATATGCCATGCCCCATGTGTTGCCCAGAGTTGTTGTCCAAAATTTCCATTTCATGCCATATTTTATGGCTGATATGTTTATGAATCGTCACGTTTAGTGTTTCCTTTGTTTATGCTATTCGTGGTGTCGTAAATACTAGAGTTAATGCACTAATCATGTGTTCGTAATACTTGTTCTTTGGAAACTGGGCACTTATTTGTGCGTCACCTTGTGGTTGAGACTAAATATATTTGTCAAAATTACGAGATACGTAATTATTTCTGCGTTCTCTATTGTGTTATTTAAAGTTACAGTCGACATTAGATATTATTATACAATATATTTTTTCCTGAGAAATATATGCATGGCAGTAATACCGGTTTGTATCATGTCAAACTGTAGGGAGCAGAGTTTTTTTGATGCGATGAAAGAACTACGAATATGTAAAATAAGTAATCTAAAATCTATTAAAACATATTGATTTCTTAGACATAAAATAATAATTTCCTATCATTTGTTTCAGAATGAGTTGGTAGCCGACGACGCCCATGTACTATGGCAGCGGTGAATTCGGTAAGATACAGCCCCGAGCCTATTTACTTCACAAACAACGTTTGTCATCTATACGCACGAACATACATATCTATACGTACATCATATACGTGACGTTGGCGGCTAGGAATAAACATGTATTGTAGGCGTCAACGAACTGCGCTTTAGGCCTTGGATTTTATTGGGTTTGTTTAAATAGACTCAAAACTAATATAACTAAAAATCTTAAAGTAAATGTCATTGCTAGATGGTAATTTTTAGTTTAATTTTGGACTTCATTAGAATAAGATAAGGGGTCTCGATTACCTCTTAAATTGAAATTGAGGCAGTCAAAAAATCTTACTAATAGTAATAGGCATATATTTTTTGCAAACTTTAAACACTTTCTGTTTTTTTACTATCATAGGTACCCACCTACCGCAGACTACTGAGAGTGGAAAGAAATCGGTCACAAAAGTAGGTTTCCGAGGCACGTGAACCTTTTTACACATAATATTTAACCAGAAACACGCCACATATTACACAATGCATTATTAGAAGAAAACCAACAAAATTCTGCGAAAAAAGCATTTATTTAAAAAAATATATAGATGAAATACTAAATTCTATCAGTTTGAAATTTGAACGCTGAAACCAAAATTTCAACAGCATAAATCATGATCCAGTTTCGCCATAATATACACCAGTTTATATTTGTAATTAATATCTCTTATTGCAATTGCTTTATTACAAACTTCAAAACCAATTCAATAAAACCACATCGAATCGAAAGCGAAACAATATTACAGTGTTTATGGCAGTAACAAAACCACCAATTCTAATCAACATAGCTTCGAAAATTCATTATTCGGTCATTGAAATACATGAATTAATAAACCCATGCTGAACATTGGACAGATATCCACATTGAATACAAACACTAGAGCTTTGATATTGCTCTCGAAAATCATTTTCGTGTTGCCTTCCTCGCTGGCTTCGAATTATTATTGTAAAATTCAGTGTTATTACGAGTGTACTGTAGTCGGCTCATTAACAAGGTTCAATCCGTCGTGAATCTGTACCATTATACACTTCACTAATTGGCAACTCTACTTCAGGGCCCATCGTCCCTGTGATAAATTCTCGACGGAATCTTTACAACAGGAAGTATTTCTGACAAAATTGAGACGTGTTTTCTGTTCATGTTCTATCAATTTATTTTTAATTTAATTTGCGATGATTTAATTGCTTTAAATAGTTCGAAGCGGTTTACACGGCTTTAAATAGATTATGATGACAGCGGAGCGTGATAAATTAATTCCTTTGAGTGAGTTATGGTTAAAAACCGTGTTTTTTATGAAATTAAGGAGATATTTTTTGGCAAGCGAGATGGATAGCGTGAAAATGTGATATAAATTTTGGAAGATTAATGTATTAAAATTTAATTTTAAATAGACGAGGATAAAATACACCAATATTTATTGATTCTACATTATAATACAATAATCTGGATAGTTAATGATTAAATCTAGCCAAAGTAATTTATTTCAAATATATCTTTATTTCAGAACTTTAGAAGCAATTATATATTCTGTTTAGTATGATATTCCTAGGGAGAAAATAAGACAATATTTTCAATAAGCTACAGTCATAGAAGATAGCATAATAGTCTGCTATCTAGACTAATCTAAAACGGTTTCTGCGTTTCTCTGACTCACCAAAAGAGTATCCTCAGTTTAATTACATACTTATTCATTAGAATCAGACCAACTCTCATTAAAGCGTACACGTGGCGACGCTCGGCATAATTCTTAGTTTTCCTTCTCAATTAATTAGCAAATATATAACCCAGTCTAATTACTTTCGAGACTAGATGATAGCGCGGCTGGCGTTCATAATTTTACGTCTAAATATATGAGAACAATTATAGTAAATGATTATCTAGTATTAATGATACATATTAAGATGAGGAGCTTAATCTTGTCATATAAGTGTTGAATAAAATTAAATGCTGTCCTATCCCCAAATGCCGCGTAAATTGTAACTAGCGCAAAGGGTTTGGACATTCTCTTTTGTTTGAATAGAAAACTTCAAACGCATGGACATGACTTTTCCTTGTCATTTCTATACATTCGAGAAATATGACATTAGCGCCTAGAGGAATGTAACATATCCACAGCCCCATTGTAATCGCCGTAAAATGATATGTTGTCTCTATCAATTTTAACCAAAAAGTAGAGACACAAAAATGTCTACAAATGCCTCAAAATCAAGTTACGTTTGCGTTTCCTCAAGCTATTAACCTTCAATAAAGCTAAAGACTTATCTTCCCAAGTCTTATCGATACCCAGCCTTTACTGCCCTACCGAAGCACACTACCCTCTGTTTTATCTGTATTTTTTCCCGCCATAAGGCCTCGTTTAGAGCTTAACAGCTGGCGATTGAGGTATATAACTGCGAGTTGGCTCATCACTGCTCTCTCCCAGGTATAACGGGCCCAGATAAAGTAGACCTCTATAGCGTATTTTTCGAAGAGTTTACGAGGTCATGTTAGACTGGTTAGGTATAATGGCCGCCGTCCGACGTTCTGCCATGGACGCCTTCCAAATCGCATCGCATTTGAATAGCAACTGCAGTTCGGCGATAGTCGTTTAACGACTTTTATCGATCTATATCTAAATTTCTTTAGTGCTGCCAGCGTTTATATTTCTGAATGTGAAAAACTATAACTTTATCTTGCTAAAACTTTACGAAGATCTTTTACAATGTAAGAGTTTCAGTAAAAACACGAAGTAAAAGTTTTAGTCTCAAATTTGTTAAAAAAAATTTCATACATTCATTATTCCATTGAAATTTGGTTTGAGTAACAAAAGACACTACAATTTAAACTATGTAACACTCATCAACAAAAGATTAAAAATCATTACGTATACTATATAAAGTTCCACAACTTCGCTTAAGACAGTAAAAACAATTGCCGTTGCATGTCGCGTCTTCAATCCGAACGCCACAACTTTCATTTCACAAAAAGCGCAATAAAAGTTAGTGTAATGACGTCATAAAACATTTACAGACGTTTATGAAGCTACTTAACAAAACATTTGATTGCTTGAGGTTGTTTCATTTGTCTTTACGTTTTCATGTGAACATGGCTCGTT
>NC_039500.1:785492-816055 GCF_003590095.1 Trichoplusia ni
TATTCTAAGATGTATTTTGACAACACATGTCATACAGATTCGAGACTAAATACCTATACACCGTGATTTTTAGTCGTCTTACAAAAGCAGCCCAGTTCATGTATCCAATGACCAATGATAAAAAAAATGATTTTCAATAAAATTTAAAATGCAATTTTTATTCAATATTATCATGCAATTCGTAGTTTTTTAGAAACACAGCTCTGTCGCAAGCGCGGTCCGAGCCTTCTAACAATGGTGAGGGGCGCGGGCGGCGGCGTTTTTATCATTTTTAAGAGTATATTTCAGATATCTCTTGTTTACTTTTTCTTCGCACTTATTATCTTAGTTGATGATAAAAAAATAATAATCGCGCCTAGGGGTATATTTACGTCGGATACATGAACTGGGCTAAACGACTAAAAAAGTGTATATTTTACCATCGGCATGTCCTCAACCAGAATCCTGCCGTCTTTTGTTTCATTGATACGACATTGAATGCTCGAATCTATTGACTAATTAGGAATGGTGGTCAATGAATAGCAATCAGCCTTGATTACTTAGGACGTACTGTTAATCACATGTAAAATGAACCTTTGTAAAGAGATAAAGACGCTGTTACATTAAAAGGGTTACATTATTTCATTTTGCTGTTCTATAAATATGTAGTTTGAAACGAAAAGCCCTCAATGAGATTTACAAAATACAATCAATTATTGAGTTGCTCGTGGAATATACAAAATATTGTGAGTTGACTTGATTCTGACCAACATTACAAATGATTTTTTTGTTTCATCCGATTTTGTAAATAACTTTTTCTACTTGTTATTACAGCCTATGTTAGGATGCCGCTGGACTGTTTATTCAAATGTCGTAGGTTCAAATAATGACACTTACACGTATGTCTTTTAAAATGTATGTGCATTGTGCCTATTAATTAATAATTTTCAGAACTATTAAACAAAAACTGGCGAGAGAGAACACATTGAGGAACCCAGCACACGTAAAATTTTTCAAAACCTCTTAAAGCCTATACCAGTTCTATGGGTGGTTAAAAACATTGACATCAACCATACGAAAAGAAAAGACCAATCATTCATGTACATACATCAAACCATGCATTCTGTTTCGTGCAAAGCTATTGAAATAAACGACTATCGTTGCGAGTGCAACAAAATCGTGATGTCGA
This sequence comes from Trichoplusia ni, assembly GCF_003590095.1. Taxonomy (NCBI): domain Eukaryota; kingdom Metazoa; phylum Arthropoda; class Insecta; order Lepidoptera; family Noctuidae; genus Trichoplusia; species Trichoplusia ni. Next base: position 786,661 of record NC_039500.1, read on the forward strand.
TGAACTTGGCAGCTGTTCAGGTGAATTCTAACGCAATTCTATAATTAGAAGGTCGGATGAGTATTTTCACGCTTCGGTTAGTGTCGTAAGCAGAAATTAATAGTTATACCGTTTACAACAATGTTATGAGACGTTAAATGTAAATTTGTTCAGCGATGTAAGAACGTAAGGATACTACGGGTTTACGTGTTTTACAGAGTCTTGTAGATAAAGCGATTATTGTCAAATAAATTGTACAGTTAGTCGAAAAAAAATTTGAGATTTTTTTTTGAGAGGATATTTCACTGGATAAGATTGTATATATTTTGGTTGTACAAAAGAACCATATAGTTGTACTTTTTGTTTTATATTCTATATTTTGAATTTATTGAAACAAAAACATTCGTTAGGTTACTTCAAAATACAATTGGTCTAAAAATTCTCGTACCTACCTATTAGATAAAAACTACAAAAAAAAAGTACTAATTTAAAAATAACTATAAAACAGCATTAAATATTAATATTAAAAATACATATAATAGAAATAATGGTGCAAATTTTGTTATAACTTTGCTTTTGCTAGATACTCCTACGTATTACCGCTGCGGGTGATGAAAAACTACTAAATTAATTCAGCGCTGCGCCAGAAAAACTCGAAGAAGACATTAAAATATATAGTTTATTAAGTTTTTAAAATGAGCAAAGTAGGTCTTGTCTTGTACACTGAGAAAACTAGACAAAGGACTCCTTTCATAGAGATAGAGCGAGCATTGATCACCAGCGTTTCCAAATTCTAAAATTTGAAGTTTTTTTTCTTCTAGTAGACGTACCTAAACAGGAGCTTAAGTAGGTTTAATAAAACTCTAGGTACTCTAAGTGCGATGTTCCAAAATGTAATTCCATAGAGAAGAAACGGCAAGAAACTCCATTGGTTTTAATCTTTTAAACAAAAAACATGATAACAGAGTTTACAAGTTCACAGATCTTTGATTTGCAATTAAAATTCTAATAACATAGGTAGAATTTTATGAAATTACAGCTTTGGTACATATCACACACTTTTCACATAGTACACAAAATTGTGACAATACTAAAGATAAAAAACAAAATTTAGAACAACACGCCAGTCGCTTTTAGAACAGCAAAATAAAATATTATACTAGCGCATGGTCTTACTAAAATAACCCATATTCTATAAAATCATAAAAGCAGGTAAGTGCTACTAACCAAACTTTATACTACACAATTTAAATGCATACAACTTTAAGGATCAAATTTATACAAACAAAAGGTGAACTTCATAAATTTAAAATATAAAGGAACTTGAACGCATAATAAATCATAATACTTCGAAGTATGCAAACAGCATGTAAATTAGCACAATCCCATTTTTCCAGTTTGTGTACCCTTCAGAACTTCTACTATGAAACGTTAAGCCAAGACAGCTCTTAGTGTAAAAAAGAGACGCAGATATGCGCAGTGTAAGCTATCTCGCTCACACGTTAGCTGCAGTTGTGTTGCAAGATTTCATAGTACAGGCATCGTCTAAGATAGCTTGTAGGTGTACGAGCGATATTAATCTTGATACTTGCTAGCAACTTTAATAAATATTTATTGTAGAATATGAGATCTAGTTATAAATATTTTATAACTTGTTAACCCCTCCACGGTGTAGGTTTCTTTACACGAAATCTCACTGGGTTAGACCTTAAAATATTTTATGTGTAGCCTTAATAAATAGGAATAAGTGAATAAAATATTAAGAGCCACCTGGACTCGAAAATTATATCACGCAATTTAACCAAGTGGGATTTCGAAAAACATTAATTTAGATAACGATTAAACATTTTTTTTTATTCAGCTTTAAAAACGACGGACTCCCCACACTTAGGAATTTAATAATTGTATTGTGTTCACAAACATTGAAGTCACTCGGTACACTTAATATTTTATTATGTGTACAGGACGAATCACGTGACTATTCGGAAAAGACTGACAAATGTTGGCTAAGTAGCTGAAGCTCTGAAGCTTTTCTCTATTCTAGAAAGAGGGGATTTTCTATCAACGGGAGACATTTATACATGTAACACAATCACGAATTTTCAAAAATACGATATTGAAAATTATTACAAATCTAAAAATAAAGTTGAAGGATTCTTTTTAAACGACTCCCGAATTAAGTTTTTCAACCCTTGTGTCGCTTTGATACTCCTAACAAGCAGTTGTAGATGACACAAAGTCTTGTCTTACGCGGGGATGGGAACCCGCGACACGATGCGCTCAGTGGCTTGGCGTGGTGACTTTAACCACTCAGCTATCCGTAGGTACAGTCAAATTTTACTGAATGTTACTATATCATCATCAGTTCACTTTAAGTGTCATTTTTGAAAGTCTGAAGGTGACAAGCACAGTGGGAATGTGATAAATTACGTCTCACCCACATAATAAGCGGCATCCGAAACGTCCTGGAATTAATATCACTAAGTACAGTTATTGTCAAAAGTGTTCCGTAAAATGTATCATTTGGAATGTTCAACTTAATTTATTAGAGATCAGTGATGGTTTTTTGTTTCGGAAGGCACGTTAAATTGTGGGTCCGGCTGTTATTCCTACAACTTTGACAGTCGTTACAGGTAGTCAGAAGCTTGAAAAAGTCTGACAGCCAGTCTAACCAAGGGGTGTCGTGTTGCCCAGGTAACTGGGTTGAGGAGGTCAGATAGGCAGTCGCTCCTTGTAAAACACTGGTACTCAGCTGAAACCGGTTGGAAAGGCTAGGCCGATGATGATGATCAGTGATGGTTTTCAGTTCTTTGACCGAAGATACTGGGTACCTAAGTAAGTCAGCAACAAGGTTTTTTTTATTCTAAAGGCCCAATTTTAAGTGTCAATCCAATAAGTGATTATAGTTAAAATTTTATTACTAATTCTACGACTATAAGTTAAATAAACCATTTTTTTACGAAAACTAGAGAATAATAAAAATGCTTACAATAATAATTATATTAAGTGAAGAGATTGTATCTCTTTTCTCCGTGACTGTACTCATTGTCAGATTAAATACTGCGACTGTCTTCCCAACTTTATCATACTCATCAATCTTAAGATAAAGTATCAAGTTCAACCAAACTGTATTTTTATTCATATATTTTACATCCTTTCAATGTAAATAATGTTTTAAAGAAATGTAGATCGACAAAAATGTTTTTCTAAAGGCCTATGTGAAAAAAAGATAGCACAATACACTACTTTTGCAATAAACAGCGTCTTGCTTTGACAACGTAGTGCACTGAAACTTGGTTAACCTTTTTTTTTTGTAAAAAACGGCTCTCCTAATTGGCCTAGCCTTTTCATAGCTGGCCGGCTCTCATACTAAGGAATATAATTCTAGTGTCGCGGGGTTTTCACAAATATTTAAGTCACATGCACAAAGACATCAGGACATGGAACAAACATTCATGAATCACTCAAAAACTTGTCCTTTACGGGGATCAAATCCGCGACAGGTCTGTCTGTCGTGGTGACCTTTAGCAAGCCTATAAGTCAGGGAGTTGTTTTTGTTTTAAAGGAAAGCTAACACGTTGACATATTTTGTAGGTAAGAAAATTTAAGGTGATCTGTATAGGTTGTCAATTTCAGGTAAAATTATATTTTTTTGTCCGTCAATAGATATAATAACATACTATGAAGAATACAATAAATTATCATCTGTCTTACGATATTCAATATTAATGAGCAAACAGAAGCAGTATTAATTAAAATCATTAATTTATTGACAACTTTTTAAAGCATACCATGCAAGCAACAGTTGCGGAATACATTAACATTCCATTATAATATTCGTATAACTGTATTTTAAATGATAATTAATATCGAATTATTAATTATTATCAAATATTCATAATTTATTACGAACCATGACTGAGTTTCAAACTTTTTGACTTGTATATAATGGGTTTTAAGTATGTAATTATTTTTATTTATAATTAATACAATAAGTTTATTACCCAATCGGTATTTACAACAAATAATATCACATATTTACAAATAAACATATGATATGACAATCAAAATCATTTTAAATGCAATTTAATTCCAAAGAAATCTTCCAACAAAAATTGGAATCTTATCTGTAATTACAATTAAAATTCTTAAAGTAACATCACTTCATTTAAAAAAAACCCTTTCGTAGCCGTTATTATAGATGTAAATTGCATTCTCATCGAGTTTGAAGCTACCCTGTAAATTTCAGCCTGCTAGCTTATCGGAAAGTGCCTCAAAATCTAACCGGAACGATAAGCAAACAAACAAATAAGAAAAGTGAGTGTATAACAACGTGGGAATAAATACCATTACGAAACTGTCGCACGGGCTAATGTCCTTAAGTTTAAAAAAGAACACTAACTATCATGACGCACGGAACCCACGCATGAGCAGAACGGATTGCAATCGACGATAAGATGCATCCCAATTAGAAGTCGCGAAAAGACAAGCCCACCTACCCAGAATCCTTAAAAAAATCAACCTTGGTTGTAGTTATTATGAGAAGAAGATAGCATGCTTCAACGTAATGCGTCTTTTCACTCCCACATCGACAATTCACCTGCTTTAAGAGATCGTGGTACAACCACCGCGTATACATATATCCGTTTAATGTTACTTTGTTTACGACTCTGTTTTTATTTTATCTAATAACAATAAAATCTGTAAAATATTGCTGTTTGTATGTTTTGAGGAGACTGCATTCGTGTAATACCTAATAATCATAATTAGGCCAGTAACCCACATATCTCGACAAATGTGAAAATGAACAAAAAAGATGTATTTTAAAATTGAAGGTCACTTTTGACATTCATTTTGAGTTGATTGACTTTATAAATGTGGACTGATATTTATTTTATTTCCATCTCGTCCGATTTTATTAATATTGGCCATTCCACTTTGATAAAAACAACAAACTAGGGATATTTTAATATACACCTTGAGTCACAGATTTAAAGGAATTAGTTTAGGTAGCTAAATGGAAAAAAACAAATCGAATAACGTACTCTTAGCCAATTTGGGAATGTCCCACTTTTGGGCAAAGTTCTTCCGACTTTAATTCCACTTGCCTCTTTCATAAGCAAGTGGCCAGTTCAGAGAAGAAAAAAGAACCTTCAAAAACTCCCATATGTCAAAAACACCCTCCTTGCCATCCCAGAAACACATTCTCCTAATTAATCGCACAACTCTTCACTTGACGCAACTAATCAACGCTTTAACAGACGTAATATTTAGGAGAATTAACGAGATACCGCGGACAGAATATTGCACTAAAGAGAAAACCTCGAATTAATTAAAATTCTCGAAGATGAGTTTTGTCCCGCCCACCGCGCTTTCAAAGTAGGGTTGCCATGACAACTTTAACATTACTTATTTAGTAAATATTAAAGGACGTCTATGATTGAGCACGAGGATGCAAGTTTCAATAAAATGCAGGCAAAAATTGTAGCGAAGATATAATTATGAAAAAAAATCGGAGTAAACTCTAACATACAGAAGTAAGAATCACATCGTGAGTAAACCTGGATTTCAAGTTATTCTGAACTGAAAACCCTCAAGGGAGTGTGATGTACAAAGTTTTTGACTACTCAGTATAGGAAGAAACCTATCTATGTCTACAGTGGGACAGATACCGGCTAGTATTCGTCTTTTAATATTTATTTTAGATAAAAAAAATGTGGACCTACCTTTTTATTACATTGACATTTTTGAATAGTTAAAACAAGGCAATTCCAAATTACTCTTCGCCGTTTAATTGGTGAAGGTCATTAGTCATAGTCACACAAGTCATATTACAAATATTCTCATCGTGCTAATCATATAAATAAGAACGGATTACAAAAAAACAGAATCCAGATCAAATCAGTTCATCATTTAAAAATCAAAATTTCATCAATTTATATAGAAACAATACAACAATTTTACTTCGAAAGTAGGAAACCATGGCTTTACCAACACAAATCACAAAACAAAAGCTAAATTCACTCTTAGAATAAACTTCAAGACAAAACAAAAATAAATACGAAATCTTATAAATACATCTAAGATGGCGACCCTATTGTCTTACACCGACAATGGCAAAGCGAATTATGAATTCGTTCCACAGATAATGTACTTATCTAGTTCTTGCTTTAACTGGAGTATGTTTACCTTATATTTATGACTAGCTGTTGCCCGCGACTTCGTCCGCGTCCGCGTCCGCGGTTAGAATACATACCTAAGGTATGATTTATACCTGCCCTGTTTTGTTCACATTTTCCATTATATCTTCGCTCCTATTAGTCGCAGCGTGATGGTATATATCCTAAAACCTTCCTCGATGAATGGGCTATTCAAAACGAAAAGAATTTTTCAATTTGAACCAGTAGTTCCTGAGATTAGCGCGTTCAAACAAACAAACAAACTCTTCAGCTTTATATATTAGTATAGAGTATATGAGAAAACATGTTTTTATTTATTACTATATGTAATACGCAAGTAAATATTCTCGTGTGTATTTTACTCGCGATGTTCAACATATTTTCAGGAAACTACTATATTTATCTTTGAGACTACATTGTGCACGTACTTCGTGGGATGAGACATTTATTTGCGTAGAGGAAATGCTTTCACATATTTTTATGTACATCCAACGCTGTTGCGGTAATTGAATAGCTGATTATCTTTAAATGTTGTACAATTTGAAAAAGAATATTAAAGCATTTTTGAAATATGTAAAATACGAGCTGTTGAACCCGATTTTTTTCACCTTGCTATGAAGAAAATATATAATCATTTTAAACTTCAAACCCAAATAACAAATCGGTGAAAACGGATTAAAATCATGTGATTTGTTTGGGAATCAAAATCGCGGACAAACAATTTTATGTTTTTGGATATAATGTTAATAGTTTTGCCTTATTACATTTAAGTGGTTGTAGAGTCAAGGCCTAGAATTATGTCATAGGTTACCATCAACATTTTGATAACTTGCACTTATAATGTTTTGAAAATTTAGAAAAAAATATGTAAAATCAAATGTTACATGGAATGTTTGTAATATGAACCAGGAAAGATTTCTAACATGCAGGAGAACAAACTTAGGTCAAATATAAAATAATAGTTTCACTATCAAAAGCTTTCAGTTTCGACTGTAATTTTCCTATACACAATACATAGGTACAATATAATTTTAAGCAAATATACAAAGTCACAAGCAAGGAGTAAACAACATTTCGTAAATAAAGCTTTAATATAAAGGAAATCAACTTTCACAGTCGGCGGCACATCAGTCGAGTTCCTTTAGCACTCGTTATTTACGTCACAATGGTTGAATACCCCTGCTAACATTTCTTCAAGTGTCTAATCTTTGAGTTATTGAAGTCACAATAAACAATACCTTTGATAAAAGACGGAAGATTTGACTTAAGATACTTGCGTGAAAGGTGTCAAAATTATACTCATAAATTGAATCAACCAGGATTGAACATTTTAAATGGAACAGTTCATGTTCATATCATTTAACTGATAGTAAAGAAATTATCTGGTCTCCTATTTTCAAAGACAATAATAGTACAGTAATTACAGTAATACCTATTTTAGTTTTTTGACAACTCGGGCACTTGAAACAACTAATTGTCTTGCGGGGAGCATCACAAACATTCAAGTCAAATGCACAAAGACACCCAGTCTCGTATAGGTACTACGCATCCTGATTACTTAAATTCACTACCAAGTACCAGACCAGCTACATCTACATCATGGTTCTAGTAAGAGTTTATTTCAAATCTTTACCCAATTTAAAAGTTGCCAATTCTCCAATGGGCAATGGCTTGTCAGTCTTACTTTTTATATTAAAGAATGTAAGCTACAAATATTAACGGCCAATATCAACCTATAATAAGCAATAAATATTTCTGAGAATTTTCCTTTAACTCAAACATTTCCAAAGGTATCTTTATCTTTTCAGAAATTTTAATAACCTCGATTTATTGACGCGATCTTTTCAACTAGCTTATTAATTTTAACTTTTAAAATCGACGGATCCTTCCAAATTTCATCGTAAAAACTTGAAGAAATGCCGTTCATATTCCGAAAATTAAACTAAAGGGAAGAACGAGCAATTTTCTAGTCGATGGAACGTGAATTCGGCAAAAATCAGGAGGTTACGGGCAAATAGGCTTCGTCGGCCAAGGTCGAGCCTATTTAAGTCGAATCGTCGCTCTTGATATCCAGAATGTGGGTATATAACCTACCATTTCGCACCAAATAAAAAGTCCTTATTAGGACCTACTTTTAAAAAAAACTTTTTCTTTGTTACAGAGTCAAGGAGGTTACCTGTATATTGACTGGATTCAAGGGGAATAGTACATATACGAAAAAACGATATATTAATTTCTTTTATTTTCAGTTTAGTTACCAAAGAGTTAAAACGGAATCTATTGATAGTCCTTTGTCTGGGACTTTGACAGCTTTACAGGTGAAATCTTTCCATAAATGATGAACAATATTTTGTAATTTGTTTATATTGCCTACTTGTACGACATCCTCAGTGTCCGGTTTTTAAATTGCTCAAAAACATACTATATATTACTTACCATTCCTTTTAAATTCCCGTCCCAAAAAACATTTGAACTGCATTTTAAATAAACAGATCTCGTTGAAACCTAGCAAGGATTTGCATTAGTTTTGTTTGTGAACTTTTCACATTTAACCGGCTTAGCCTGACGCCTAACTAAATAACATTTCAGAGTAAAACCGGACTTATGAAGCTTAATTAGTATAATGCTATCTAGCAAATATAATTACATATTTGAAGTGCTTGCGTATGTTTTAAGCTCTGTTTTAAAGTTCTTTAACCTACCTACACATATATTTTGACTGCAAGCCGAAGTGTTAAAGTTACCACTCCAAAGGCACTATGCGCGACGTGTCGCAGGTTCGATCCCCACGTAGAATAAAAATTTTTGTGACCTACTAATACTTGTCCGGAGTCTGCATGCCTTGAGTATGTGATTTGAATGATAGTAAAAACCCAGACACAAATATTAAATCATTTAGCATAGAAGATGTTTCAAAAAAGACCATTAATTCCGACCAATATAAAAGGGAATACAATCTGCATAAGCCTTACATTAAGAAAGTGATTTTTATAGACATTTTGCAAATCCTAGGTCAAGTCTCGTATTGAGAATGAATAAATCCCAACTGTTCAGTCTGCAGGCTCTGTTGGGATTAGTGTTCAAGCAGTTTGCAATCCTCTTTCTTTTTAATGTTTAATGCAGGACTTCAATGTGTTTTCTAAAAGGTTACGATGTTTTATGTTCGTTTTTTATCCGACTATGTATTTTTGATTAAGGTGTGATAAGGTGCTTGTAGTTTTGTCGGATGAGGAATTTGGGTTGATATTATTATTATTATTTTTTATTGGTTGTATCGTTTCTTTATGTGGGTAAGCATATGATGAGTTTTTGCGAGTATATCTAAGTCTATACTGTATAACCGTACAATATGTAATACAAACATGCAGAAAAAAAATCCAATGCTGCATATAATGAAGCGTAAAATACAAAAATTGTTTACCAATTTGGAAGAAAACTACAAAAAACTTTCTTTTAAACTTCATTTTTCGTCAAGAAATTTTCCGGCGCTCATTTAAGTCTCGTTTATTTCGATACAATTATTTTAATGAACAATGGAGAGCGGTGCATTACATTTCGCTATTTTCAAGAATTTTCAGTAATTTTCAGCTGCCTCCGAGCGATGCAATCAGCTGTTTGAGGATACGATGAACTGAGTTTTGAATACACAGACAGATACGGATTTTTAATTAGTTTGTACTTCTATCATTTTGCTATAAATTGTTCAATGTTTGTTAGTCATTAAATTAAATTATCTGTATTGTATGGTCTTTAGATGCTCTAGAGGATCATTAATTGAAATAATTAAACTAGCATTATAGAAGCAAAAGTATGAGTGCATTTGATCAGTGAGTGTATATATTTGTTGTGTAGGTATGTATCTGTAAATGTATTGCACACTTGTAAGGGGTGAAGTTTGATTTATAATTTTCTATGTGATGTAAGTCATTTTTAAAGTTACTCACAATATTTTCATTGAATTCCACAATAACTAAAGAAAAAATTATCAAGCTTCACTCTGATATAAAAAAGACGTTTCGTGTGTTTGTAATTTCACTAGTAGCTGCGTGTAGAGCTAGTGAAAAATAAAAGGCTTGCCGGAGATCGAATAAATACACTTAAAGTAATATTTAATTCAACAATTTAAGAATAAAGACGTTTTTTGTATAGTATTTAAGAAGGAACGTAAGACAAAACACGAGCAAGTAAACGATCCCCAAATATGCTTTACATGTTCATTAGATCTAACTAGCTCATTAAAACAGCATCGCTTCCCGGACTAAAATAAACAAGATCTTCGAAGGATATGAAAGATAAACAAACAGTATAAACAACGCTCAAATTATTTACAACGCTGTCTGCCTGATCAAAAGCTTGGGATCCAAGCCAAATTATATAATTTATTAAAACCTGCATGTTTCATGGAGGTGCATCGAACGTAAGTAGGTCACATACTCCAGTTATAAACAAGTATTTTAAGGGGACTTGCTAACTATAGGTTCTTTGCAACATATAACAATACATTTGTATGTCAACCTTGAAATCACAACCAAAAGTTTTCTATTATTAAAACAGTAAGTCACACTTTTGAATGTCAACATGCAATGGACAGCACCCAGATTCAGCAACCCTTCACCGTTCCCTTAGTCCCCATACTGTGGATACAGAAGCCATGTAACAAACTCCTCAGCTGCACAATTTCACCATAATACTACCTATTATACATTACCGTGACGGTGTTCTTGCAACAATCTTTCAATTAAAACAAAATGGTTGTCTGCAACGCAGGGATCTGTGACATGTCAAAACAGTTTCGTTGAAAGTCACCTTTGAATGTCATACTATGTTTGTCATTGTTACATAGAATATAGAGACAAACATTTATTAAAAGACACTCTTCCTTACAGAATACCGTAAAAAATACACATATTTTATACAGATACGATTATTATTTCAAATATGATGACGGTGTAGTCACTCCAAACCACTTTAATTCATAACAATTTATTACTTAAATTAATTAATTAACAAGGTGTCGCTAAATGCATGAGTTGAACAAGACAAGGTTAATTTTATTTATTCATTAGTAACGATTATCCGGGCCTGTGGCTTGGCGACGTCGCAACGCACATTCCACCCCAATTTTGTTTCAAGAAAATTAGATACCTACCGAGAGAAGTGGGCGGAAAATGTCTTGATACTTGCAAGGTGAGACGAGAAAAACTTAGTAATAATATCAATTAAAGCTAAAGTTTATGTTTTATGCAATTTAAACTCATAATTTATAAAAAAACATGTCACCGGTCAGTTTGTATTAGAACTGTATTATAATCGAATGTAGTCATTTTGGTAGTGTACGTAGTACTTGTGGTAGTTTTTCAGACTTTTTTTTTATACTTTATTACACATAAATAAACACTAGACATGGTCTTGGAAAGGTTATGTACAAGTGTGTAAAAATATACTAAAACACATTTTAGGCTAGTTACAATTCAAAATTATGTATCTAATAATTTTTATTGCTACTTAGCTTAAATACACAATTTACGATACCACTTAAATAATAAATTGCTCAGTCAATGTATTTTACACATTAAAGTATCAAGACACACAACTCCTCCTACACAAGCGTAAGTAGGCGAAAGATGGTAACAGGCGAAAAGGATTTTATGATTAAGCCGAACCCTCTTATTATCTCGCTCCTAACTAATGTCTTCGTCCCTTACCCACAAGATGGCCACTTTGACACTTTGACCCATTTTTGACTCATAATGGAGGTATATTTTTACCAGTACGTTGTCTTAAAGTGCGGAAAACCCTCGTTTTTTCCTCCCCTGATAAGCTCACTATGTCACTTATCTTAAATGAAAGATATTATTTTTAAATGTTTCTTGACGTTATGTCATTTTTAGTAAGAAGGGAAGTTAAGTTTTTTGGCGTAAGAAACTCTGCGGAAAGCGGTTATTTTATATAAAAAAAATGTGTATGGCACTAAATAGCGCACATATCATTTATGAAAACAAAATATCTTGTGACCCACGAAAGTAAAATTATTTCTTATCACTTTGAAAATGATATTTTTAAGTTATATATTTTTAAGTACCTAATAATTCTAACACACCACTGACAAACAGTCAATAAAAACAACGAGAGGATAATTGGAATCGAAATCACCAACCCGAAGGAAGCTAGTCTGGTGATCATGCAATTAATCCTTAAATTTTTTGGGAAGAGGCATGTGCCCAGCAGTGGGAGTTATATACGCCGGGACCATTACTGCGGGTACCCACGGTCATATTATGTCAAATGTTCTTCTATCCATCTACGTCATTTATAAATCTACCATCTAACCAGTTAACGCAATAAATCACTCCAAAAAAGGTAGATGATATATTTACATTGAGAAAAACAAAACAAGAAAATTGTACCTACAAGGTATAATTATGCTATTATAATGAGATAATAATTACGTTCCCCTACAATCCTTGTAGGCAGGAACAAAAAGGTTCTGCCTGTGAACGTAGATGTGAAAAACAAGTATTAAAATAACATAAAAGTAGGTAAACTCGAGCGGGTTCGAGCGTCGGGTTCCGTACCTTTCTGGGTCGCTTTTAAATCTTTTGAACAAACATTGAATAGGTATGTAACTTTGAAACTACGTATGCACTCACGTAAATGTTATCTTAGATGCACCGTTCGTCTGTCTGAAGTAAAGGGCACGGAAATTGGTATAACTTATATTTGTAAATAACTAGCTGTTCGTTTTCTTAGTTATGAAGATGTAGATATAAGTTAGAAACTTTTAAAATACCCTTATTTGTAACAAGAAAAAGCTATTAAATGCTAGAGTAATCCGACTCGCACCTGACCGGTTTTTTAGAATTCAATAATTTTACCACTTATCTTAAATAGTTATTTATGTATATGTTTTGTAAAAGAAAATTAAACCTAAGGCAGAATTCAAACTTGAAACTACAACCTATGCGCAACAACCATTTAACTCACTAAGATACAAATATCGCTGACTAAGAGTTCGTATTTATTATCTTCTTTACTCAGACCTGCAAGTTTCATATCGCATTCAACCATACATACAATTTTCACTAACAAATGTTAAACAATAAATCTCTCAGGAACTGACATCAAAAAGGGAGAAAGGGGTTTTATATTTTTATACGGAACCCTAAAGATGCACTAATCCTGTTTTATCCGACATGCCAGGCTTTATCCGTTTGATTGATGCTTGGCAGGTACCTGAGGCCCTTAAGGGCAGCCAATGACCTCGTTTGCAAGCTATTCATAGATTTGACACAAAAAACGTATGATTAGATTTTGATCAACTTAAGTTGTTGCTAAAAACCATTGTTGATTTCGTCATTTTAGTTTTATAATTTGTATTGCATTTCATCTTGAAATATTAAGTAATTAATTAATGAATTCACTACTACCATTTTTTATTTTCATATATTGCAAGTATACACGGGGTCGAAACCGGCATACGTCACGCGCTTGGCTCGGTGACCTCAACCATGGTTATCCGTGCAGTCAAAATTTTCCCAAGTGTTTTTTTATACACTCACTTTCTTGTTTGTTTGTCGTTCCGGTTGGATTTTTGTAACTCATTTTTGAGGCACTTTCCGATAAGCTAACGGGCTGATATTTTCAAGGTAGCTTCAAACCCAATGACAATGCAATTTACAACTATAAAAACGACTGGACCGATTTTGGTAAAATTTAAAAACGTGGGTGTCTAGATTTTTAAATCTACAAATTTTAACTTTACTTTTAATTTTAACACCGCGCTAAACAGTTTATTGCGCTGTCACGTCAACAACTTCTATAATATTATTATTTTCATGTTAATAACCTACGTAAGCCTAGTTAGTTATAATTAATAGTTAGAAACTAGTCAAGCTATCCCGAGAAAAGCGTGTTAGTAAGCCGTTATCAAATAAATCATTCGGAAATAATATAACGATATAATGAAAGTTAATGAGAGGTACATAAATGTCTACTAGATGACAAATTAGACACAAAATAAAGTGAAGTCTGATCTTCAAACTAAAAAAAAATTGAAATGAAACTACTTTTACGGATTTTATCGCGGTTTAATTTTTGATTTTACGGTCACGGGCAGACCATGATACCTGCAAAGGTGTCGAAACGTCGGGAACTAAAACCAAAAATTAAACCGCGACAAAATCCGTAAAAGTAGTTTCATTTCAATGTCTAACATTCGCTTAAACCTAAGAAACCACTATAAAAAAATGCTAACCCTTACCCTTTAACTCAACACGAATTTAAGATATAAAAGAATTTAAACCAAAAACTTGAATTGGTAAAATGTTTTCTATGAATTTCAATTTTAAATTTCTACTTTAGCATTTTATTTATTTTACTCTCCAAACAAAATATTAAATCCTTGAAAGGGTTAAGTTGTAAAACTAATAGAAATGTCAAATATTCTACTTGAAAAGTAAAATGTTATTTTTCGAAAATATGTTCAAGTCATATTTTGTTAACAAATGCGTTCACTCAAATTTAGTTTCTATTTGTTTTCACATTCGATTTAGATTCATGTTTTATTATTTTGTGAAGATAAATGTTGCTACAGATTTTATTGAAAACGCGTATGCATATTTTCCAGTTTTAAAAATGGTACTTTTGAAAACTGCTGATAGCCGAAAGGTAGAGGTCACTCAGGCACTCATGGTCTAAAAGCAACATTGTTTTGGTATAGAAAATTTAAAAAAAACGCAGAAAAGTATAAAAAATGTTGTCAGTTGACTCAAATATTTAGCCAAAATGGTAATCGCAGCTACAGCAAGTCGAGACAGTAGCAAGTAACGTCCCAATCTATACCATACCCGGCGGGCTACCCAAGCAGTTGAAGAGGCTTAGACAAAAAGAAAACAAGGATAAGCTCTGACTGGAATACTCGAATTTCCCTGTTATCGATTACAATCTGATAAGTCAAAGCTACTCGTTGAAGAGTATCATTCCCAAATATTTGAACAGTTCGCCTAGAAAAATTTACTTGCAAAAATACTCCTGGTCTACGGACTCAAGTTGCAGATTTAAAAGTTCGGATCTCCAGTTAATCCTCTATGCCCGAAGCCATAATGGTCGTTTGCATGTAGTGGCTCTCCGCGATACTCGCAGACACTTGACGATACTAGACGGGTTCGCTACGCTCCGATGACCAATTCGTGGTCGACGTTCAAAAACCTTTCATCGTGACCGTCTTCTGTCGGTTCTTTGGGGTATTTAAGGTATATTTATTTATATTAAAGTGAAATGCCTTTGAAAGAAAGATGTTTACTTTAACTGATAAATGATGAAGAGAATTTCGTGATAAGAATGTGGTGGTATTAGTGGTATTAGTACTATCTGAATTAAATTTCTGTCTGATATTTGAGTACCTAAGTAATCAATACTCTATCTTTCATATGAAAAGAAGCTTTTGCCCAGCAACAGTTTTTGTTGTATTTTAGGATTCCTTAAGTCAAAAGGTAAATCAGAACCCTAGTACACCGCTGTCTGTTCCTCTGTCAGTCTGTCAACATGATATGTAGATATGTCATGAACCGCGATAGCGTGACAGTTGAAATTTTCACAGATATTTTTGCTGAGAAACGAAAATCGATGCTAAGCAACGTTACGGTCATAAATTGGCTAGGTGACAAATAAATTTGTCACTAACCTCAAATTAACTTGTTTATTCTATTTATGCGGAACCCTCAATCGAAATAAAATTCCATCTTAAAATCTAAACATTATAATTCAAGCAACATTTCATTTGCTATATTCATGTAAATAACCCAACAAGCTGCAATTGCTGTTAACAAACATGGACATTAATTAAAACTTGTACAAAACAGCACTAAACTTCCGGGAGGGGTAAATAAAACAATAAATTGGCAACATCTATCTACATTCCCGCAAACGATGTACGAATTAGAGTTACTACTAGACTCACTGGCTTAGTTCACAAGAATAAGTACAACACACCTTGACTAACCTCACACATCCGTTGCCTACAATAGTTGTTGTATGGTCTGCAAGAGAAATTAACCGCGCGTAGTGCCTTAACCGCCATGCAACTTCTTTCGCATAAACTCTTTCAAATATACAAAACACAAATTCTTAAATGTCATTAAAAAAATCTGGCTTTTAGTTAATTATTATTTTGTTTTACTGATGTTGCTGACTGTACGTCACTAGTAGAGGTTTAGCAACGGATTTAATGAACTCCGAATGTTAGCGTTTTGTTATTGAATTTGAGGGAAACAATGATGTTAATTGCTTGCAGTTTATGCATTCTGGCTCATCTGTGCAGACAAACACTAAACGTTAAACGTCTGATGCAGAATGTACAAATATTTATGCAAAAATTTGAAGGCACAATTTTGACCCATATTATTATTAGCTAAGAAACTACTACTGTTGCAAAAAAACAAACTCAAAATTAACTAAAGGAGTATAAAATGTATGTATCCTTAGGTGCAAACCGAAAAGGATCCCATCTGAACATAAAATCGGGATATAAACTATCCTATATGTTAATCCTGGTTTATAATATATGTATATAAACATATATATTATATAAACATACCCTCATACGCAAACGTAAACGTCATCAATACACACCGAATGATGTGTAACGCGATTATCTGTGAATGAATGAACGAAAAGAATGCGTTCATTATTTACACATCTCTATTACATTACGGTTCTACCGAAGACGCCATTCGACTCCTTAATTTGTAATTCGAAATCCAAATACAAATATCGTTAAGGTACGTTTCCGTGGTTCGCGAACCTGTGACGTATTGCCGCCATTGCTGTGATCTACGATAAGAAGACGGTTAATGTATGCGTTTTCAACTTGTTTTCTTCCAAATTAGATATTTTTTTCATAGGTTGTAAACTTTAATTTCAGTTTATCTATCAATAACTTTGTTTTTAGGTTCTTTTCATTTGTGCTCTTTTATTTACTTCATGTTGAAACGTCAGTTATTGCTCAAACAAAAAAAACTATCGAATGAAGATGGATGATGTATCGTACTCTCGGCTTAAGTCGGCCGCACGTGGTATATTGACTACAATCAGTCACATTGCACGGAGATTCACCTTAATTTGAACTCGTACACGCGCCGCTAGAACCGATACTAGCAATACGAGTCGATTCGGATTATATCGAATATTGATTGTAAACAGTCTTGAAAACAACTCGGGAATTCAATGAGGGATCGAGTTTCACAACCGATTTGTCTTTTTTACTTTCTTTAACATAAAAAGTTTTAACTTGTCTTGTTTTAAAAGTCTTTTCTTGTCCAGATTTTAGGTTTTACTGGAATTGTAAAATAAAATCGATAGTGAATTCTTAATTACGTACTAAAACATGTAATTCATTCGCTGACCTGTTGGTCTAGGTCTAAGCTCTGACTGCTATACCGAAGGCTGGGTTCAACTCCCACCCAGGTGAATGAATGTTAATGAGATTTATCAGTTATCTACTACTCATAATAGAAGTTTGGCGGAATGTCAAAAAAAAACAGTCATAATTTCAAGCCATTGAAACTTTACTCGATACCTATCAAAATCGAGTAATATCGATTCCAACTCTACACAAATTCGATTCTTAAACTCCGGAACGTTCCATTGCTCACAGGTTAACGAATGTAGGTTTAGCACTAATGTTCTGAAACGTCGATTTAACTGCTAGTCTATCTAGGAGATAGTTCAGTATTAACTATCGATCGAATACGACCGCTTTATTGAACTTTAGATGTGTACGCGGAATTCAAATAAACTAAAATTCATGCCTTAGTTTCCGTTGAATTTAATCATTTAAAGTCGAAGTGGGTTCTAAGATTCTTCATATATAAACCTCATTAAACATTATACGTGCGATTTAGTTTAAATCTTAGTTATGATACAGGCAGTTACAGAATTGCAGCGGTCATAAAAAAAATTGTGAAATTAAAAACGTGATTTAATTTCACGTAATTTGTATCTTTGTAAGTAGATACTCCAAAAAATGCTAAAAACATCATCGTTTTGAAAATAAACTTCTTTAATATTAAGTCTGGTGGATTGTTAGACGTAGTTAGAATTTAACGTCTATTTTTTCTATTTTCACAATGTGGACTCTTTTTTCGCAAACCGATACATTTGTTCAATCACCGTCATCCGTTAGTGACATCATAAACCTTTATTTAAGTGATACCTACCGTCCATATTCCGTTAAGGGCCCCATTATATTATTGTAGGTACCCACGACCATACATTCGTTACAACTAGAAAACATTCCGTTTTACATACTTTAGCGTAATTTATTTCTTCGTATTATCGTTATACTTGTAAGCACTTGTACATAAAAATGAATGATAATATCGTCTTGGAATATAAAACTAAAGAAAAATACTCAGTTTTAAATGTCGTACAAATTGGCATCGTGTGGTCCTCGGTGAAGGAATTTTAAAGGCTACTTATTTTTTATTTTTTACATATGTTTGGTGTTATTAAGCTTCCATGATCTAAGTAGATTTTTTAAACCGTCCGAAAGCCTCTATAGTTGTTCAGAATCTCATGTTTACCTGCACAGTGATTAACAACAGATCATTATTTAGTAGTGCGTCCATAAATTCAGTAACTTGAACGTCTTTGCGAATGTTGGGGTTCAAACCTACGACCGTTGATTTGGCAGTAAATTTTCACTAGGCTAATTAAAACTTCTTGCACTCAAGTAATTACCCATTCAAAACAACCATCTAACCACTAATAATCTATATCTATACTAATATACTAATACAGGTATAAAGCTGAAGAGTTTGTTTGTTTGATTGTTTGTTTGAACGCGCAAATCTCAGGAAGTACTGGTTCAAATTGAAACTTTTTGTGTTCAATAGACCATTAATCGAGGAAGGTTTTAGGCTATAAATCATTACGCTGCGACTTATAGGAGCGAAGATACAATGGAAAATGTGGAAAAAACGGGGTAGATCTAAATCATAGCTTATATCTTCTAACCACGCGGACGAAGTCGCGGGCAACAGCTAGTTAGTACATAAAAGGAACAAGAGCTTTGTAAATGAACTCAACAACAGCTAACGACTAAAGCTATATCGAAATTTCAATATTCTTTAAAGCAACTGTAACAGCAAGCACTTTGATTTTATTACAAAACTCAAGCTTCATTGAATTTTATCGTAAACACTACTTTTGATTCACAAACGTTCTGAGAACTTCAGCTCTCGATAATTCAATTAGAATCAATTGTTTCAATTCGAACAATTGTTTTGTCTATCGTTATTTTTGTGAACAAGCTTTTATTGGAAATTTATTTAAATCTTACTTGAATATCTAACTAGTACTGATCGAATTATGTTAAAAAGATCTTTAGTTTGTGTTTCATTTATCTTTTTCTAGTCTTTATGCCCACGTTTTCTATCTATAAAGAATGTTAAAGTATATTTCATTTTTCCCACATTTTTATACACTCACTTTCCTTTTTTGTTTGTTTGTCGTTCCAGTTTGATTTTTGCAACTCAATTTTGATTCTCAACTTCTCGATAAGCTAGTAGGCTGAAATTTTCGGGGTATCTACAAACCCGATGACGATGCAATTTTCAACTATAAAGCGATTTTGATAAAATTTGAATTGAAAAACAGGTGTCATTAAAAAACGTGGGTTTTTAGATTTTTAAAATATATTTTCTTTAACGAGAAGATATAATTATGCATACGTATTTACCTAAATGAAAAGCCAAAAAAAGATCCAAACTAATTCGTTCTCAATTAATCAATTGTGAAAATCTAAACTGTCTACCTGTATTTGTTCATGAGATACTGACGAACGAAAAATAGTGCCTTTTAAACGAATTCGTTTTACTCTTTTACTACCGAATCCCAAAAAAGTTAAGTTTTAAATAAAGGTATTTCAAATGATCCAAAACAATTCTATTTACAATCGTTTGAATCGTTTCGCTTTTGTTACTAAACTGAATTTGTTAACAAGTTTTAGTTAGTTCTGTTAAGTTGGTAAGTGTTGTTCATGAATGCTTTGTTTGTGTTTATATTGTCATGCAAAGCTTTTAATTGTGACACAAATTATATTATCTTTTATTTTAAGTAAATTTTTTTAGGTATTATTTTTTTCATGACGTAGCATTTGATACATTTTTTCTCTTTTGCGAATATTCGCTTAATTCTGTTCTCTTTTTTCTACTTAAATTAACTGTTATGAGAAGATTTCATAATGGTTTGTAATTGAGATTTTAGTTTCAGATTCTGTAAGTAAGCTAAAAGTAGCAATTCCATTCAACGCCTTACACCCTTATTTTTAGAAAGCATTAGAAACTTAATCTAATCACCCGAAAATAGAACCAGGTTCTGTACAAAAATGCTAAAGAAATGCTTCATTTCGCCATTGATAGTATCAATCGATAGTATTGGCAGCAAAAATACATCATCTATGAAAATTTCAACTGTCTAATTACCACAGTTTATGTGATACAGCTTGGTGACGGACGGGCAGACAGACAGATCTATAATAAATCAACGGTTAGGCAGTTCTACCACGGTTCATGATATCATGCCTGGTGACGGACTATCAGACGGCGCAGCTTCAGTTATAGTGCTTTTTCCCTTTTACTGAAGTATCCTAAAAATTACCACCACAATAATCCAAATAAATGTCTGCATTACAGCATGATGTCAAAATACTCATGCGTATAACGCACATCCACAATATAATATTGAGATAATATTATTACTGTTCCGTATCCCTTTTTCCGTAAACGTTTACACCATACGGTCGTGGTTAGGAACAGGCTTGACGGACAGACACATGCCACTCATATATAATGGTAAATGGATTTATGGTAGAACAATAAATGCGTTGTTCGATAACGTCAGAAGGAACTGGACTGTTTAATTTTATTTACATTTGACTCCATTGCTGGGATCCCTCTTCACCCATGATTAATTTTTATATGGCTAGTATGACATGAATTTAGGTGCTAGCTAGAGTTAGAGCTGAATAGAGAATAGACAAGGACAGAGTCGAGTTGCTCCCGCCAACTACTTCCAGTTTGCTGAGTGCTGTAAGCTCTCTTTTTCTCCTCTAAAATCCTGTGGATTGTTCTTCATATGGCAGAAAATAGATAACCAAGTTGACAAAACATCTATATTTGGACCAAGAAGAATATAGTTGAACGACGACACTGTAAAAAAAAAATATTTAGTGACCTAGGAGCAACGAGCTATATTGGGGACTTTTTTACTGATGTTAAGACAAGTCTTCACTTCGATTCAGTAAAAAAAAGGTGAAAAGCAAAGATCCACTCTGTTCTACTGCACTAACCGCCGCGTTAGTGGAAAGGCACAGTTAAAAATCGATATGTTGAAGTTAATCTCGTACGGTGACCACTACAATTTGGAGATACATTAACATTTTTAGGTCGACCTAATTCTAAATTCGGTATTGAAAGTTTTCTTTGCATAGCACATTCGAAATTAGGTCAGCAACCTTCCAACATAGTCAGCTTACAAACTCAAATTTCAGTCGACAACAAGCGATAAAGCTTACACGTGGACACAAAAAACAACACCAGAGCCTTTATGGTCATCGTTCCAGAGTAAAATGATATAAACAACGGGTTTTCTGCTGACCCAGCAGTCGTTGGCCACCGTAATGGTCTCGCGGACGCCCAACAATTTGCATATCGTTAAAAATCCGCGCATTTGAATTTTATTGATACTCTTAATGGGAGTGTACGTCATTTGTCACCATAGCTGTTCCGTATAAAGGAACGTTGAATGAAAATGTGGTTTCATTTCACGTTTTATGTCAGCCGGTTATTGCAGGGTAATTTTTTATATGAGTTAGCATAAAATGGTATAAATATGCATAAATGATTTCAGAACAAAAACGTTCTGAATTTTGTTGCCGAAAAATAAAGAAAAAATATTAGTTAGTAAAACTAATATTCAGCCAATAGCAAAGTAACTTCTGTTCTTTGGCTCGAACAACGAAAAATCTATTTTGTCTTCACGGACTTACAAAAGGTCGTAAACTATTATTATAATTATTTTTAAATCGCTGTAATTTACGTAAACTAATATATTTTGATAACAATCTGTCAAGATGAACAAGGTCTTATAGTGACACACACACAACTATCTATATTACTATAATAAAGGCCAAAGTATGTTCTTTATTTCTGTATGTCCATCTTACTACTTCACAAGTAAAACACTCAATCAATTTGAAAAAGCGGCTTCCAAACGAGAGGGCGTTGCTCGGCGGGCCTAGTTTAGTCAGTAAGAGTCTGACACTCTCAGACCTCAGACTCAGACCCACTCAGTCCTAAGAGAAGGTAAGTGTCGAAGAACATTCCGCCAAAACCTCAAAAAACCGCGAAACAATAGATCCATAGGAGACAATTCACAAATTAGGTCAAAATTCAAATTTCATTTTGGGAATGAAATGGTCAATGTGCCTGCGGTTAGAAATTTGGTGAGCAAATAACTAAACGTATGGAATAGGCATAATTACCACAGATTAAACATTGACGTTGATAGATAACCGCATTGTGACGAATCGGTGATCGTTGTTGGAGCACTATTACAATGATGTGAAGTCCTCAATGATTATGGACAAATATGCTGTCCCTTTTTTTTACAATTGGAATATGATTTTTTTACATTTTTTTAGATTTTGGAAGCACAGTGCGTTTTTGTTAGTTCTGAACAAGCTTAAATGCCCATCTTCAGTTGACTATAATTAGGTCACATAATCTCAGCCCTCGACATACACAACTCTGAGAAGCCAAACTGAGTTACTACATCACACAATTTAAATTCCCTTTATTAATTAATCTAATTTGTTACAACAATTGAAGACAGACCCGCGTGCATTATATTAGACTATAAATACTGCGTGCTTGGCGACCAGCCAGTGGAACGTCACAGCGGTTTTGCTCCCAAGATGAGGTTACTGCTAGCTCTGACAGAATCTGTATTGTATAGAATACTGTTTATTGCATATTTAGGACATATAAATTAATTTTACTGTTCTGGTGAATGTCGGGCGTTGACCAGACTATTTTATTCATGTGTCATAAGAGGAGTAAGTTTGAGAGATCTTAAGTACGGGTAAACGGACAGTCAAAGTGTGATCTGTCATTTGCATAAGAATTATTTTGTCAGTGCCTTATTCTCTATACATGCTTTCTCGGTTTTTCAGATAGTAATATGGATAGTTAATTTCAATGATACATGGGTAAAAATAAGTTTCCTTAATTTCAATTTCAATTTCGAATTTCAATAAAGTGTGATTAATTGATTGCTATGATTGCTTTGCTATCCCAATTCAAAAAAACAATATTACGTAAAATACAGCAGATATATTACACTCCAGTACAACTATTGATTCAATAGCAACAATACTCCTTGGTTCACTCGAGTGCCCTTGAGAAAAGCAAAGATATCACGATCCAATAAAAAACGTACCTTCAGCCGTTAATAATATACCTGATTTTCGCTATTAAGGGAAAGCTGACAATATGTCAAAAGATATTGTCACATTTTGTTACAGGTGTAAAAAGATCTGTGCTTTTTTTGCTTATTACGTAAAAATATTTGATTTCTTATCTGCCATATCTTTACTAATGAAAAGCTTGTTTGTTTGATCGCGCTTGTCTCAGGAACTACTGGTCCAATTTGGAAAAATATTTCAGCAAGAGATAGCGCATTTGTTCAGAAAGTTTATAGAATGTATAATCACGCTATGATTTAGAGAAGCAGAGCAGTATTGAAATATATTACAAAAACAGAAAGGGTTAAGTGTAATTCAACCGATTTTAAAAAGCTCCTAATTTAAGTCTTCTTAACCACGCGAACAAAGTCACGCGCAATAGCTAGTAAAAACATAATCATACATTCACATTTGAAAAAAGTATTTTAGAAAAAAATACTGTCATATTTTTTTCTCACCGTAATAAAATTGCATATAACAGCGCAGTCATAACAAAACCAGCAGCTATCTGGCCTTTCAATCTAATACCTATTACAACGCTCACAGCACTACATATCCGCCGACACGGTGTGATTTAACACGTGAATAAACAAAAAGCAAATAAAACAGAGCGACACTATTTCCCTGGTGCAAAGAATACGCAAAAATGACAGATACAACACTAGTCAAGTGCCAGTTAGATTAGCCAGAGATGGTTCCGTACAAATACGTTGAAGGAAAAAAATGGTTGCCCATCATAAATGGAGTCAACATTTTTAAGTGCCAAACGTGGCTTAATGTCGATTATTTTCATTATTTGTTCTATAGTGGCAACCGAAACACAATATCTGATTGATATCTGAGTCAATTTCAACTGTCTAGGTATCACGGTTCATGAGATACAGCTTGGTGACAGCTGAATACGAAATGAGACAGACGCCGGACAAATGGGCAGTAACCAGCCGGAAAAGCGGTGCCTCAATTTCTAGTGTTCTGTTTCGATATTTAGTAATAAAATAAATAAATAATAAATGCAGACAACATGACATACCTACATTGTTCTGAACCCAAAGTAAGTTGCTAAAGCACTTGTGCTATGGAATTCAGTTACACAGACAATGTAGAAATGTGATTATTTACATTGACGCGACCGGGGATCAAACCCGGGACCTCAGAGCTAGCGACACCTTGAAACCGGTGCGTACGCCACTCAATCACGGAGGTCGTCAAAAGTAGTAACTTAATGTTGTTTCGTCGTGTAGTCGTAATGTTTTTACTCCATAAATACGGGACCCTAAAAATAACAAGCATCTGTACGATAATAGTATAGACGTGACAGTTGTGTTGGAGACTCGAATTTTGATGAGGTGATGTAACAATCAGTGTAGCCTGCACCGGCGGACCATACCGCAAATTATTATTTAATCTTCACGATAGTTAGGCTTAGGGCTGGCACTTTCGAACTTAAATATTTTTTATAAGCACCAGAAATAAGTTATCACGTTTCGTAAGATACAGCCCGGTGATAGACGGACAGATAGACTGACCTCGGAGTTTCTGTCATATTTAGTTTTTTTTTGTATAGCCTGCTTTTGATCCCACTGCTGGGCAAAGGCCTCCACCTAATATTTAGTATGTTGTCTCAAAAATTTTGCCTCCAAGCAAAGCACTGCGTTGTTGAGACCGAATGGCCAATTTAAATCTCGCAATATAAATTTTATTCTCCAGAAAACTTGTGTATTGAATATGAATGAAGACAACTGAAGTGGAAATGTAAGCGCGAAATATACAGAATCGAATAAATCATGTAAAACTTAAAATTTGACAGGTTATATGTACCAGGGTATATGTACCTACATACGCAAAAAGAATATAGTCAATTGAAGTTCTGGGTAAAACCTGTAAATAATCAGTGATTTTATGTATTTTTACATATCTCATTGTCTGTCTGTTTCACTGTCACACAAATTAACCGATGCCTCTTTCATTTTTCCTTTAGGAAAACGAATCCCACTTAGAGGAAATTAATCCATGTGTCCAGGTTTCACAAACATTCAAATCACATGCACAAAAGCTTGCCCTACGCGGGGATCGAATCCGCGACGCATCGCGTTTAGTGGGTTTTTTGGTAATGACTGCAGTCAATTTTCTGCAGTAAATATTCGCACGCACACATAAAACTGTATAAAACTTATTATGCTCTACATTTTGCTACCAAATTGCCGTACGTAATTGATTGTGAATTGAATATTATGGTATCATAACGAGTAATGATTGGTATTTGTTCGTAATATTTTATCTCATTTTACTAATGAGATTTTGCAACCAGTTAGTATCCAGCATTTTAAGTTTTATTAAGCGTATAAACAAATATTAAATTCATTGAATATTTCAGCAAGTGACATTCTAATAAAAAAATCTAAATAATTACAGCGGTTATGTTAAGTGTTTTCTGTATGCTATGCATACACATTCACCTTCAAGGAAATTACAGAATATTCTCAAAAAGAAGCAAAATGATCATCAATTCATAAAATCAAATTTCATTCCGGTATATTTATGTTTTAATTACATCCACAAAAACGGTAAAAAAAATGATGTATAGGTACACAAAAATAACTTATAACCTACTTGATTGACAGTTCGACTAAACTGAAAAATAATAACACAATTCTAAACAAAAAATAAAAATAAAAAGCCTACACTAAAAACCGAGCACCATTTATCAACACCGTGGCAGCCCTGCGCCAGATAAGGCACGTCCATGAAAGCATAAAACTCACAATTAATAAATTATTAGCGACCGCTTTGCACAGATTTTAATTACAGCATACCGGAATCATAGTGTTTATTTTACATTTGTATGTAAGTGTGAATACGTGTTTGTATGAGTAAGGCTGTGTGTATACTCAGCACTGGGACATCAGCTCAAAGCTTGTTAGCTCAGTGGTTTGACCGATGGACTGCAAATTAAAAGGTCGAAAGTTCGGGATAGACACACACCAAAATCTTTTCTAATTAAGGCATCACAATAAGCATCACTTGCTAATAAACGGTGAAGGTTACCAGCACATCTGAGAGTTTTTAGGGTTGTATTAAGGCACGTCAGAGTAAAATTCCTGACACCAGATTGTACATCAACTGTACGAAAAGAACGAGCATTGCCATGTAATGTAACCGTCGTGCGAATGCTCGGCGCTCGTTTCGACGTAATGCAGCAAGTGTCAATTTACTTTTAACATTTCACATCATATTTGTTATAGTTTTGAAAACCGCAGTGTATTGCTCGCGCAACAAAATGTAATAACTCGTAAAGTTTGGTTAAAAAGCGGCGGTTTCGTTAAGTTATACACTACAACATGACAAAAGCTTTTGATATGAAACTACTTTTACGGATTTTATCGCGGTTTAATTTTAAATTTTAGTTCCCGACGTTTCGACACCTTGTCTAACATTCGCGTAAACCTAAGAAACCACTATGAAAAAAGCTCGTTGTTCTGTTAACGTCTACACTCACCTTTACGTTTCATTAGTATCAACACATCCTTTTAACGGCTCACGTAGATCATTTTAGTAATAATTGAAAGTAGCAATGTTACAATTATTGTATTGCGTTTTTTTTTTTTGCTTTGGAAAATAAGATAGATGGCTCTGAGCATTGAATGTTACTAGGAATTCTAATCCTTTTTTCTTAGGTTTTATAGCTCAATGCAAATTGCACTTTTACGGTTCTGTTTACGTATCGCTTGTACAAATGGAATAGTTTACTTAGAAAAAATTAAAAACTGAAAATATATGTTTAGTTTTCTTTAATAAAATCACGGAGTTTTAGACTTAATAACCATATTATGTTAATAGCTGTGGTCAGTATCTATAACTGGCGATATTGTTACTTCTTTATTCTATAAGTTAAAAGTCAAAAGGTCTATACAGTTAACCTGAGTACTAGGCATTCATCCTAGGCATTTGCCTTAAGTCTATATGCCTCTCAAACTTTAAATAAATCAAATTGTTATATACTTCTTATGACATATAAAAAAGCAATAGAATATCCCTAGATTCAATTTCTATCAAAAAAGTCTTAATAACCACAAATCGATTACAGCGACATTACCTTAAAAAACCCCGTTTAAACCCCTATCGAAATCTAAACTTTGCTGTTTGCCAGCTATTCTAATATACAAACTTAAGCAGAGCTATAAATTACAACCCTTTGAGTTATGTGTACTTATATAACCTAATATAGGCATTAACGTAGGGGTTATTTATTGAGAGGGATTCGTGAGGGTCTCTAACCGTCCTACATTGGGAGAAAGGTTGAGGATATTGAAAAAAAAAACATTATTTAAAGGAAATCTTTTTATTTAAAAGGGTTTAAAAATATTATTTTATATACTGTCTTCAAAGCTTTAAGGAGAAAGGAACTGTATTTTGATAGTAACTGTCGTGAGAATGATTCATTATTAAGTGATGTAACGGTTTACTCACGCGTATTTATCGGGGTAGCCCGACTAGTTTCGGACCAGAAAGGAACTGGCTCAGTGTAAGCCACTAACATCACACGTCATGATTTTTATCGATATTTTATAAGAACTATGTAGACTGGGACCACAAAGATTTGATTAAAATATTTAACTTGTCAGTATCAAGTAGATTGCAAAAAAAAAATACGAATAACTATAAAATGTATGTAAGATTTGAATAGTATTAAACTGAGTGCTAATAAAATCATTCGAGTAAAATAAAATAAATAGAAATAATTAACGTCACACGAGCTTTTAACGTACTTCATCATCATCAATTATTGTTTACGCGACAAAAACAAACATACGTGGAAATATATCTGACGGACTAGTTGGATTCAAAACGAATACACATTTCATGACACTTCGCGTTTATCTCTGCCTAAAAAAACACTACATGTAAAAAACAAATAAATCAATAAATTTTAGATCATTAATTACTTTACCATTTACTTTCTCTCCGCCACCCAAAGGTAGACTGGTAGAGAACGCCTTAGGCGTTATGTCCGCCATTGTACTATATGTGCAAGAAGTATTAAATAAATAAATAAATAAATAATTTCGTAATTATCTTTCACAGGCCAAGTACTGTGAGATTTCAAATTCCTCCACAAAAGTTATCACTCTTGTTTCTTCTGTGACAGTTTCACGCCTAAAAATACTGTCGGACTGAGAAAAGTAAAAAAAAAACGTCGTCGAATAGAATATTTTCACGAAGCAAATGTTTTTGGTCAAAGAATAAGTGTTATCATTCGACATAGCAGTGTTGCCAGTCTTTTGGGCACGGTTCCAACTGACAGCAATGAGGAAGGAGGTTACATCACTTTTTGTATAAGATATCTCTTATTCAGTTATGCCTACAGTTTAAGCATACCAGATATTAGCAGAAAAGCTATTGTATTTTATCTGTATTGGTAAGAGGAAATAGCTGTGCCTTTTAATTTTCTATTTGTAATCTTAGAAGTTACAAAAATGCAATTATTCATCTGATGTCTCCTTCAATTATGAAAAAACTGAACTAAATACAATTAT
Source organism: Trichoplusia ni (assembly GCF_003590095.1). Lineage (NCBI taxonomy): Eukaryota > Metazoa > Arthropoda > Insecta > Lepidoptera > Noctuidae > Trichoplusia > Trichoplusia ni. Next base: position 815,877 of record NC_039500.1, read on the forward strand.
TGGTTAGTTTTGGTTTTAACTGCTTTAAAAAAAAGTGTATACTTAAAATGTTTGTCCCTATTATATGATACAATACGGACTAAAAAAACGATAACATATGCTACATTCAAGTCTAATGTTCACATTACAAAATAGGATTACAGAAACTGGCATCGCAGCAAAGCTTTGTGAAAATACCG